>NW_026991348.1:52500-105000 GCF_036370855.1 Dromaius novaehollandiae | reverse complement strand
CCTGGCTTTTCCTGGTCAAATATTCATAATTGTTCTTTTGTCCCAATGTTAACGGTTAGGAAGACATTAGGACTCGACACGGTGCAGAACAGGAGTGGGACTGTGTGGCCAGACACAGACTATCCCTTTCAGCAGTGGCCCAAGTTTTAGAAATGTTTAAGCTGATTGTAAAAATCTCACTCTCCATCTTGGGATTGATTTGCTGTCCGCTGCCAGGAAAAAAAAAAAAAAATCATCTGCAGTGCTGATGGCTAGACTGTGCAGAGAAGTTTTTCTTAAGTAGTCAGAGGTGTGTGAACAGAGACCTCTATGTTTTTTAAAAAAAAAAAGAAAGAAAAAAAAAAGGAAAATAGGAGACACTTGCTAGTAAACAAAACTAGGATGATGAATTGATTACTCTGTTGGTGAAAGACAGTCTAAATTTAGACACTCTCCAAGCACATCCATACATGCAGCATTAGTAACTACAATAAAATTGTTTACTGATCAGTTTGTTAATGCAGACTGAGTAAGCAGCACTCCAAAGCACAAGAGGGCGCTAGTAAAACTTCTGCACCCACCATAATGTCTGGCACTAGCCAACGGACATTAAAATTATGGTGCCAAGGCTTTAGCTGTCCAGGACACGTGCAGTGCTACTTTTCAAGGGTTCAGACAGCGTGTGCAGTGTTTGAGCTCTGTCTATGTGTTCAGCGTTCTTCTATTTAAACACCAAAGAAGAAATTCCACTTTGTTGCCTTTGCAGGGTGCAAATTAACAGCTCTTGGTCATACTTACATAAATCAATGAAAGACCACAGTCTATGAGCACCTACCTATATTTGGTTCTGGTTCAGCTTCTTAGGGCTTGACAAACACTGCTAATAAGCAAAGCCCACCTGTGCTTAAGCAGGTGCTGCCTTGCTGAAGCTGGGAGACAGGAACAGGCGGTTCATTTGCACACCTTAAGATTATAGAGTACCTCAGTGTAGCAGTTCTATCCCTCTATCTCTGGCCTTAGTCAGGGTTTTGATATTTCTGTATATTGGATAATGTTTTGTAAAACCTAATTGTATTTCCTTTCAGAAACAGCTATTTGCAACTATTTAAACACTGTACTTTTATGTCCTAAGTCTTGTGTCTAAACTGCAGGCATTGGTTTCCTATACATTTATAGATAATGGAAAAATATAGATGGGCTGGGGTTTTTTTGCTGTTGCAATTGTTTCACTAGAGGCAGACTGTTATGAATTAAATTAGTCTTAGCAGTTAAAGCTCTGAAAAGGCCAAAAAATCAGGAAGAGGGCATATGTCAGCCCTTCTGCTGGTATGTGGAAGGTTTCAACAGGCAGACAGAGGTCAACCTTGATGTTTTCATATTTACAGTGACAAGATACATAACACATCTGTTGAGTTTTGTGATCTTGTACTCAGTGCTATTGCTCTAAATCTGTCTTGCAGCTTTTAATGTAACTTAGTTAAAGCCAAGGTGGTTTTAAAATTGATTTTATTTTTCTTCAGGGTAAATTTTGTACTTTTTAAAAAAATTATTTCTGCATTTACCAACCGAGTCATTCTCTCAATGCTGCAGAGGACGCAGCAGGCAGAACAGCGAGCATGCCCACCCACATCACTCTCGCCAGCCAACTGTGCCGGGGAGCTGGAGCTGCTCATGCACTGGGCTGAGGCACAAAGCTGTCTTTGGAAACTTGCAGTTCCAGTTGCCCAACTCTCTCATTCAAGCATCATGTTATCCAGGCACAGACTGGAATGGCAGGGGCAAGGATTGATGTGGGGGGCTGAACTGCCGCCTATGCTGTTAGTTCTGAATAATTTGTAAAAGTGTTCTACATTTTGTAAACTTTTTAATGTGCTAAAACTTGGTTATGAGGTAACATTTGCAAATAAGGGGTAATTTGTGTATTTGTTTTTGTATTTTGGTCCATTTTTTTGTTGTTGCACCCTAAGTCCAGCCAACTGGGCAAATAGTTGTTAAATCTTTATATTGAAACAAATAAATGCATTTTAAGGGATACTGTACAGTTTTGTTATTCTAGACCTACTAGGCACTGTGTGCGTCTTGCGTATGACTTCGTAAAACTAGGTAGGAAAACTGAACTTGGCTTTCCACTTCAATTTGTAATACTAACAGATTTCTAGGGGGCCTTGAATATTTGACAGCTAATCACCAATCAGATAAGAATATGGATTCTCCTCTAAGCTGTCTGTAATGCTCGTCTTGGTCTACTCTGCATGTAGCCATTCCTTTAAAAGAGAGCAACGATTATCAGCATTTCTGGATAGTCTAAGCATTCAAGCAGGACTTGTGCCTGTTATCTGGCAATCCCCACAAGAGAAACCTGAGTCTACCTTGCTGACAGATCCTTTAATCATTGCTTAAATACTTCCTGTCCATATCTTATGGATGAAAAGCACAGGAAACAGTATATGATGTCTCTCTGTACTCTCCTTCCACTTCATTATGATGTGACATTTGAAAATAAGGGGTAATTTGTGCACTTGTTTTTGTATTTGCCACAACTTTGGTAGAGAATGTTGTTTATTTCCTGTCCTGTTCTATGTCACTTCACTAGAACAACAGAGAATAGAACAGAACGTGTACTGAAGATTTCAGCCTAAAACTTTGTCCAGAAAACTACTCGAAGGTACTTGAACTGAAGTTCCATCTCTAATGCACTTCACAAATGTTTCTGGCAGTAATTAAAGGACCTTTAGGTATACTGCAAGTGTTGTGACCCAGTCCATCTCAGACCAGCAAGCATATAATTGTGTAAGTTTCCTGGCAAATACCGTTCCTGGAAAGAGAAAATATTGAATATGCCCACCTTTCTGACTGGAGTTTATTATATGTGCGTTGCAGGAGGTTTTCACCAGTCTGGGAGCAGAATCAATACCACAGCTTCATTTCTCTAACAATGCTTAAAGCAGAATCATTATACTAGACTTCTGCCTAAGCATCAAGTGCTTTATGGAAACCTGAGCAATTTCTTTTTCACTTGCCACTGCTAGTTATTCTCTAAATCTCTCTGCAACTCTAATCATTAAGTCAGCCTTTCACTGTTTAATACCAACAATGTAGGTAAGTTGTCAGCTCTGAAGCATCCTTAATGCTCAGTGTTAGTTTCTTTTCAGTGTAATACTACATAGCAGGCTGAAGGAGCAAGAAGAGCAGGGAACTTTTGCTGGAAGTTTCACTAAGTATACACCTCAGTGAACTATGAGTTCTAGGTAGATGTTACCAATTTCAGACTAATGATACCAAATCTGTAAAATGCTAAAATGACAGTCTAAGCTATTTGCTTAAGTAGCTTTTTCCTGCAGAGTTAAATTTTATCTTCCACATAGAGGCTTCAAGCAAGTGGAGTAACATCTGTATCAATCCTCAACATCTGAAGATTACATGGATTTTTTAGTTATTTATTTTTTTAAGAATTTGCACCTATGGACAGGAGACACAAATCTTAGATTAGTCAAAGACAAAAACATGCGCAGGGGCACATTAAAATTTTCTGCTTTGTCTCAATAATTGTCTTACAGAGGGAGTACGTTCCCTTTCACTCATACTCAACAGAAAATGTCTCTCAGTGCAACAGACATTTAATTCAGGAAACACGGTTTTAGAAGTCAGTTTTCCCTCTGTCTTGGGAACTGTGTTTTGTCATCAGCACAGCTGGATGGGGGCTTTGCTGCCTCACAGGAGCACACGCCTTCCTCCCTCCTCAAACAAACATCCCTTCAGCATGAGCATAGCTGTCCACGCCGGGGGGAGGAGGATGGCCAAGCCTTCCTCCCCTCCTGCCAGGCACCCCAGGAAGCTCTGCCACCAAGCCAGAGTTACTATAGGGACACTGAAAACCAGTGCTGACAGTTACAGCTGTTGAACTAATGGTTCTGGTACGCTGTTCTCACTGGATCTCCTTCCCAAATTAAAAACTTAAAAATGGCCATACTGCCTTAGACTAAAAGTTTTGGGGGAAGGGAAAAAATTTCCTTCCCTGGCCCACCATACATTGAAGGAACCCCGTAAGTTAACGAAAAATCCAAACGATCACTTTTTTTCTGTAAAATGGGGTCAACATTGTTATGGAAATTAGGCTTGTCGGCCACCATAACAGGGCCCGACCCTAGGTTGCCGCAGAAAAGTTCAGAGCCAAAACAAAACAAATTAAATAATTAAATTTTAATGACGCGTGTGCAATAATTACAGCTCAAGCTGGGTGCCTCCAAAGAGGGACCCTAACATAAACAAATCCTGGGCAATTACAGTTTTTTCAACTTACATTTCCCACCCCTCACGCGGTAGTTAGACCAATAGTAATTTTTTGGTCTGGGGTCTCCTGCTCCTCATTGGGTCTCATCGTCATTCTGAGGTAAGCTGTTTTTCTCCTTATTTTTGTTTTTTGCGGTCTCTGATGACGGTTGTACCTCTGTTTTTGTTGGGTCTTACTGTTGTGTCTCAAGGTCCTGAGGAGGAGGAGGAGGTGATTCTAAAGCATAACAATTATCACTGCCCCAGCAGTGAGCTAAGGCTTTGTCCCTCAAGGTCCTAATGCCCTGCACTGGTCTTATTTCAAAGCCTTGACACCCTCCCTTTCGGAGTGTGAGACGCAGGAATGCAGACCGCTTGTAACTTCCTTAGCTTCCTAGCTTGAACCAGCTCTGAGGCCCTTTTCTTACTGGACTAAGTAAAAGTTCATTATTTTATCTAAGTGCGGCCTAAGGCTTCAGCAAATTTAGCGCCTCATGCTAAGCAAGTTTCATAGAAGTTGTGCTAAGCGGCTACCTCTAGACAGTTTCGGTTCGCTATTCTTTAACAACATGACTAATGTACCCATTAGCTGGACACGACATGAAATAAATCGCTCATGGCAACGCAAACCTTGATATTCTTTAAAATTACACCTTCTACTATGAGATTAATATGAAGAAAGTATACTGAAATTATTTCCTTGAAGATATTATTTGACATAAATTTTGCTGCATGAATTCATTTTTCAACTTAGTACTATTTATCCTGTTGAATAATGTTCCTATTGTAGCGCGGGGAAGCGTATTGGTCACACCAGTGTAACTGGTTCTGCAACCAAGCTGCGTTCTATGAAAGTCAGAACCACTTCCACCTCTCAGAGAGGAAGAGGCCCAATGCTGGACATAATTCAGTGTTTAAAGTTAGACATAAAAAGTACAAAACTGGACCTGAAATGCTGATATAAGTTGGAGTGTTCAGTGACTCACTTCTGAATTAGACTGCAAGCTGCACCTGTCCAGTTTGTTCCTACAGTAGGCAAAATGAAAAGACTGAGTTAATCTCAGAGAAATATTCCTAATGTCATTAGCATCTAAAACACCAATTTCAAATGTTCCAATAAAAACAAACAAAAAAACTGACCAAGCCACACAATTAAGCAGAGAAACATAAAAAGAAATGGTGATTCTTTTTCCTTATTTTATTGGAAAAATGATTTAAAAGGTAATAACAATAGTGTTAAAACTACTACAATATCTTTCCACAGCCATATCTCACAGACCCACAGATAACCTTCTATATAATTATTTTTTGCTTTTTCCTCATTTTTATCTTTTAAGCCATACTTATATTAAAATGCCCATTTCAACAGTTTCTTCACACTAATAGCAATTAAATGTGGAAGGAAGGAGGATCTAGTTATAAAGGAAGGGGTTTCAGGTAATCTGTGATATTATTGTAATCAATCAAGTTGCTAAGGAAGGAAGGAAAAGAGAGAGGCCTTACAAGCTACTCCAGGTAGCTTTAAGCCTATTGTGTGTCACCGTTGCATTACAGATAACTCAGGATGCTGGTGAACAATTCAAAGTAGTTTTTTGGTAACATATAAAACACTAAAATAACTTAGAAACTAGATCCAAATATTTTGAAAAGAATCAACTTTGATATACAAAAACAGTCATAAGTTGTTACAAAAGTTTCAAACAAAAGTTTGTTTTCTCAGTGCGTTTATGTACCAGCGCAATTACTGGGTCCAGAGCAAAGAAAGAGGTTTTTATTCTTTACTTTTTCTTTAACAGTAATAAAAAATGAGGAAAACATAAATTTGTATGTAAAGAATCATCGCTGGTCTTAAGAATAAATGTAACCAGAAACCCTTAAATCTGAGAGGCACACTTTGGGTTTCCTTTTTTTCTATTTTTTTCTTTTTTTTCTTTTTTTTTCCAACATAAAAGGAAAGTCACCAGTTTATTTAAATGGAGTAGCTACTCAGACGCCCCAAATAAACTTAATTCAATTAACATCACTAGCAAAAATCAGTTAGAAACTGTACAAAAATAAAAAAGTTAATACATTTAATCCTGCAGGGATTTTGTAAGGACTGGAAGGCAGGCTTTAGGAGCAGCATTTGGGCATGGCTGGAGGCTTCTTTGGTTCGATCTAACACACACAAGAGATGTAACCTACTCCAGGCAACAATTTTAAAACCCCGCACATTTGAAGACAAGTAAGGAGGTCCATATACAAACGTCAGGGTGTGCCAGTGGATTGGACTGTCTCGATTAAACAGCAGTATATCTGAGGTCAGAACTCGAGCGTGCCCTCCCCCTGCCACCAGCAGCAGCGGGGCGGAGATGGTGGGACGTCAGTGCTACAGCAGTCGGGGCAGAAGGCGGCCGCTTGAAGCACGACTGAGCAGCAGCTTCACGTCAGCTCTAGGGGTTTGTCGTCTAACTCAGTTTACAGAGCATGGTTTTTAGGAACATTAAGCAAAAGAATTAAAAGAAAACCCTTTTAATGGAATAAGGCAAACTGATTAGTGCTCATTGGAAGTTAGCGTTCCAACTTAAAACAGTGAAACAGGCTACGTGGTTGTACCTTAACTTCTTATAAAGTACCCCAAATAATAAAAAAAAGTCTTTATCTAAAACCAGCGACGTATCTGAAAGGGCAATAAACATAATTACAAGGGAAGGCCATTTACGAAAGCGTTTCTTGATCAGCTTTAAGCAAACAGACCTATTCTGTCCCAGTGCATGTCACAGTGAACTGCACATTTTGTACAAATAAACCCACAATTACACAGAAAACATCTGTAGCATTCTCAGCACTTGCGTGCTGAGGAGGTAGGTGCCCTAGAAACACTGTAGACAGACTGATTATTCTAAGCATTTTTATAAAATATCATACAAATCTGATTGACCGTAGACTTTGTAACAGTTTTTTTAATTAGTGATACAAAACTCTGGTCCAGAAGGGTCTGGCATTAACTCATTTTAAAAGCACACCTTTACAGTTTGAACCATATTTTTAAGCAACGGCTACTGAGAGTTAGACAAAAATGCGTTGTGCATTATGCTGTGTACAAAAAGGAGACAAAACTATCCTTTTTTCCCCCCAAGCCACGGTGGGAAGTATTGCTGACCTCGTCCTTAAAAACCTGCAGGATTGTTTATTCATCAGTATAGCATTACTACACTGGTAAGAAATTCCGTATAACATCTGCATATATTGAAGATTTTTAAAAAAAATCTGATATGATTTTAGATCCGCATGACCAGTCACGTGACCTGCTTGAGGTTGATTAGCACCTTTCAATACATATATATTTTTATATATAATAGATCTTTTTAAAAAACTTCTAACAATGAGCTCATACAGAAGCATGAGCATGCTGTAACGAGATGACAGATAAAGATGGGGTTGGATGACTTCTTTTTGCAGCAGACAATATGATTCAGTTTGTGCTCAGTTTCACCTATAAGGGCAAAGAGGAGAGGCGGAAAAAAAACCAAAAACCAAAAAAAACCCCTCTGTCAGGTAGCCACTTGTTCACAATTTCCACTTGAAGATTAATCCATTTAAAAATGTTCCCCAAGTAGAAACACAACAGTATCATCCAAAATAGCCTCTATATAAACTTCTATTAATTTCTGCAGCGTCTGCCTGGCACCTCTTGGCTCCTGAATTTTCAGGCCCTCTGTTTATTTATAAATTAAGGCACCACAACTGAAAATGTTAATATTTGAACATCAGATGCTGTGGATGAAGGAATGCCGAAGACCTTCTATAAGAACCTCCATAAAAATTAAGTAGCAAAGCTAATCTCACATAAGGGATGAGCATAATTTATCCAAATCTCTTTTTGAAACACTGAAACATTTACAATTAGTCTGACATTTGTTACATCTTAACTCAATTTAGCTATTGGAATTCTGTTGTATGTATTTTTTACAAACCTTTGTTATTTGAAATAACTGTAATTTCTGCTTACTGCAGTTTACTCATCCGTATTAGGAAGGTCTTTTCTATAACAGATAGGATGTGTTATCCCCTAGAACATGCGCTGAACTATGACAGGTATTAGTGGGAGTTCTGCCCCCCCATGGCTGGGGGCGCCGGGCCCGCCTCTGAGCCGCGCTCCCTCACGGAGCCGAGATCCGCTCCCGCTGCCTGAGGTCCCGGGCCGCTGCTCTGAGGGCGCCGATCGCGGCGCGCGGACGAGGGGCCGTTGGGCGAGGGGGGCCGTTGGGCGAGGGGCCGCTCGGCGGCCGTCCGGCGTCCAATCAGCGGCCGTCCGGCGTCCAATCAGCGGCCGTCGGGTGCCCGGGCAGCGGCGGCTGGACGCGCAGGGCTGTCGCACGGCCCCGAGGGGCAGGGGGAGCAGGGCGCGCAGGCGGGGGAGGCCGAGGCCGAGGGCAGCGAGCCGAGGAGCCCGGCGCAGGACGGCGTGGGGGCCGGGTAAGGGGAGAGAGGCGGCCGCGGGGCGGGGCACGTGGGAGTGCCGGCCGAGGAGAAAGGCAGTCCTGTAACGCTCAGGCGGAGGAGAGTGAAGGGTGTTAACGGGGCTGGGAGGGTAACGGGTCTCGGGGCGAGCGGCTGGCACCGCCGTGCAGTGACCCCGTTCATCTGTAACTCCTCTCCCCTTGCAGGCTGTTGCTTGCAGTTACCGTCCTGGCGTCAAGAGGCAAACCCCCCAGTGTAGCCTTGTTGTGGGCTGCTGGCTTCTCCTGAAGCTCGGGAGGGAACAGAGGGGACGTCCTTGCATTTCATGTTTCGTCAGCCCGACAGCATTTTGGCTTTGATTCCATCTTGCTCCTACCTGTTCCTGGACAGTGACGGGGAGGAGAAGAGGCACTATCCCACCATGTCCCGTTACAGCCTCCATAATCTCCTGGACTGGCTGTACGGGGGGGTGGAGCCCAGCTTTGCTGGCAATGGAGGGCCAGAATGCGCTGCCTTTCTCTCCGGGCAGCAGCGTCTGCTGGAGAGCTTGGTCTTCCTCAGTGTGGGTTTTGTGGAGATCCTTCTGTCCCTGTGGAAGCTGAGGCAGCTGCACTGCAGGGAGCTGGAGGGTCATCTGCTACAGCAGCCCCAGGCTAAGCAGGAGAGCTTGGGCAAAAATCTGCTACTGGTGGCTCTCTGTCTCATCTTTGGGCTGGAGGTGGGGTTCAAGTTTGCTACCAAGACTGTCATTTACCTACTGAGTCCATGTCATGTGGTCACTATGATGGAGGTAAGGCCCATGTGTGGTTACCAGGAAGTTTGCTTTAGCTTTATACTTGCAAGGCAGTATTTTTATATAGTCAGTTGTGGACCAAAAGTGCATAACAAGGGTACAAATGTCAAGAATTGATATAAATTTTTAATAATGATTTAGTTTTTAATTGGCCAAACTGAAATCGATGAAGAAGCAAACGTCAAATGAAAATACTAATGTCAAACTTCCTGCTTGGAAAGGCAAAAGATTAGTTACCTTTACCTGATCATTGCTTCAAGAATAGAAAATGCTGTTTCCAGTGACAGTAGTGGTAAAATTTGCACCAAATTTAATGAAAGCAAGGCTGTTGCTAACAGGCTGATGTAGTTCACTGGTAACGTTTTCAGGTAAGTTTTTTTTCAGGGATGTGAATGTGTTTTGTGAAGTTGTTGAAGAAATGAATTACTCCTCGTGCAGAAAATTTTGATACTGGCTTTCTAATTTTAAAAGCTGAATGGTAAGGAGGCCAGTCTTACCTCTGTCACATTTATCTGTGGGATGAAATAAGTGGTCTGGCTGAATACCTGTGGGTACACTGTGTAACTTAATGACTTGTGTCTAGCTTGCAGATGCACTTTAATATACAGTTTGTGTAGCGGTTGGAATACTGGAAATGTTCATAAACAATTATTGAACTGTGATATCTAAACCTTATGAGCTCTATTTTCCAATGGTCCTGTACATGTACCTAGAAGTCACCTTCACTGAGAATGTAATTATTTTTGACATCTCCCAAACTCCTTTATAATTTTGTTTAATTTCTCTAATGCTCTAGCCTCAACACTGGACAATTTACAAAATTTAAGCTCAAGAATTAATAAAAGAATGTCAAAAAGACTTTCATAAAAGCTGCCATGATAAAAATATCTGTCTAATAGCAATAACAAATAAAAATCAAACCAATGTAGTTCTTACTCTCAGTCTCCCTTTGCAGAAGGCAAAGGATCAGGGGCAACTGATCTAGGCTGTATCAGATCAAGCCAGTTCTTACTTTCACTCCTGGAGAGCATTTTCTGAAAAAGGAATGGTAACATTGTTTTCTTGTAGTACCAGAGGTCTAAGGGAGATGGGTATCCATTTAAGAGGGGAAAACCAAGCTCTTTACAGAAATATGCAAGACATTTATAGCAATTAACTTGCTGTTCCAGAACTTAATTAGTAGGGTATGTAAATTGCTTAGCAGTGATGCAACGTTAGCTCATAGGACTATAGGACGCTTGCTGCCCATAAAGTAGTAACAATAGCTGTGCAATCAATTAGTCAATATTGGTAATGAAATGGAAAACATAAGTTAGGCAAGAGCTGTAGAAATATTTGAGAAATGAAAAGAAATGGAATGTGGCCATATTATTTTAACTCTTAATATTTACTGGAAGATTTTCCGATTAATTCTCTGGATTAGAAGGTAAGGTTAGATTACTGTTATGACAGATAAGTTTAGTTCCCCTGATATGGTATTATGATATTATGTTACAATAGTAATGTGATATTTATTATAGGTGTTCAGAAAAAGCTGGTATTTATGCATAAATCAGGGAGCTACTATTATTTAGCTCATTTATTAATGGTCTTCTCCGGGAAGACAGAGATTTACCTTTTGTAGCGAGGCATGGGCAACTCTTTTTAAATAATGTCTTTCAGACCACAGTTGCAAACCAGTTGTGGAGCATGTTTAAATCTATGCTAATAACTAATTGGAAATTAGTTATTATACAGCAGTTTATTCTGTGAAATTCAGAAGATGGTATGTCAGCAAAATGCAGAAGTTACGCCTCTTCATCTTTAAACAGCTGCCTTAGGTATAGGCAGGCCCATGTTTAATGTCGAGGATGAAAACAGTTGCAAAACAACAGCGTTCAACAGAGAAAACAAGTTAGATAACAAGACTGATGTCTTCCATCAGCAAGAAAAAATATATACGGTTGGAATCTTGTGAGTTTTGTTCTTCTGCTCTGAGTTTGCTCAAGGCAGCAGGTTGGCAATGAGATATATGAAAATACAATGTTACCATTTTCTTCTGTTCTTACAATTGTTTGTACATAATCCTGCTGCTGGGCCTAAACAATAGGATGAACAGTGGTAGGAGGTGAAGAGATGAAATGTGCTGCAACATTTGAGGTCACTGAAAGGGAAGCCAACAGTAGCTGTTGGTAAAGGTCTCTTCTTGCACTCGATTTCTATTTTCCTTTTCTAAGCTGAGACTATTTCATCTCAGAGCAACAAAGGCTCTGGGCTGTAAGCCAGAAATATTTGGAACTGAAAACTGCCCTCCAGTTTTGTCTGCATAAAAGCAAAAGTCCTGCTTTTGAATGACCTAAAAGTGAAATGAACTAACAAAATAAAATGAGACTTAAACCTTGCGGTGTATTTGAGTAGACAAAACTGCATAATATAATGGTTACTGAGTTGTGCAAATAAATGTGTTTTGTTCAGGTGTCTAATTTCTGCATATCACTTACGCCAACCAGTGTTCAAATCAAATCTCCTTCATAAGCAGGAAGAACTAGTTTAGATGTGTCATCAGAAGGCTAAAGTGTTGGTCAAACGAACATACTCGTTTAAACTACCAAAACAGTTCTCTTGGTTAATCAGATTCAGAGAGCTTGTTGCCATCCTGTCAGCTAGTTGAATCATCTAGAAATAATACAGTTTATTTCCACACCTGGACTTAGTTTAGGTTTCTTGCTTAACTTTTGGAGGAAGAATGACAATGTTGTTTTTTCACCTGTGATGTAAGTGCAGCATCATTTAAAAAAGGGTGGGGGGAACCGAAACTATTTGTTTCTTGATAAGCTGCTTTTTTTTTTTTTTTTTTTTTTGGATAAAGGTAGAATGGGAATTTTTGTAGTATCTTTGACAGCTATCCCACGGGGATGGAGGTGTATTTGTGCAGTGCAGTTATTTAGTTGGTGTGGTGTAGCAGGAGAAATGGCCTCTATAGAAAGTAAGAATTCTGTTATAGCTTGACTTTTTTTTTTTTTTTTTTTAAGTTCTTTCTCTACGTGGAGTGCTCTTACTGAAGATGATTTGAATACCTCTTAAAGAAAAAAAAAAAGAGAAAAACAGTTATTAAGACTGAGTATGTGATTGGACCAATGATACTGCTGTAAACCTGGCATGAAAGGGTATGCTAAAGGGGACACATTTTAAGACCAGTAGTGTATTGCAATCCTGTTTTTCCTTGTATAGCAGGAAAAGATTTACCATATGTATAGAACATACCTTTGGCTGGAATAGACTGTCCTAAATGCAAAATTTATGTCCTTAAGAAAATGCTTTTTAGGAAATAGTCACACATTGCTGGATGGTTCTATCAAACAATGATCTTTTTAGGCAAAGGGAACTAAATTAAAGGGAAAGTGGGGGGGGGGGAAGACAAGGGGAAGAAATGTCTAAAATATAGGGGAGTTGAGTTTCACGCAGTGATCTTGATCTTAGAGCTGAACTTTGTATAATTAAAATCACTGCTAAGTACATCTGTAATTTGATAAATAATAAATCCTATGTTCACTATTTCCAGTTTTAGCTTCTTTAGAGACCTGGAGCCTTCCTGTCCTCTGTAAGAGGCTACTGTGTTTTTTAGAAACAATGGGCTGTTTTTAGAACGTACGTAATAAATATAGCTTGACTGAGTCTGCATCATTTGGGAATCTGTCCCAGCGTATAATTCATTAATTCTCTCTCTCTCCCTCCCCCTCCCCCTTCCTCCCCTCCGCCCCCCCCCCCCCCAATTTTTTAAACATTGGAAAAAATCTGATTAGGTGGTCAAATGTGATTTTTAGGTGTGATTGTAAATTTAATTTTCATACACTGCTCCTAAATATCTTTTAATATTTGGAAGAGTCCAGTGTGTGTGTTTTTTATATTCTCTCTCTTCAAAACCTTGAATTAAAAATCTAGGGTCATTTGTAGCCTGTTGTTTGATAGTGGGTATGAAGAACGTTTGATTACATAAATTCAGTAAATATTTATAGAAATGACACTAAATAATGGCAACAACTGTATTGGGTAATGTGAGCAATAGCCTGCATGTAAAAGTTTAATGAGTTATGCAATTTTTAAAGGGCAGCAGTATTCTAAAGCAAAGCTATTTTTTACAGAGTTTCATTCACTGCTGCATGTATTATGATTCTTGGGGAAGATATAGAGGAGTGAAGGCAAAATTTCCTATGACAATGTAAGCTCTCCAAAATGTAAGGAGATATATATGAGCATATATATGGAGCATAGTATACCTTACAGCTTATTCCCAAATCAGTACATTTAGCAGCTGTGTGAGCCTGTTGTAGCAAGGTCAACAATCCTTTCAGTGGTCTGAAATATTATCTGGTAGACATGAAATCCTTCATTTAAACTTAAGTGGAAGATGTGCATAATCGCAGCTCATAAACATCAGATGATGAAGCATGCTGCTTGTCTTCAGCATAAAACAAGTCTTTCTTTCTCTAACTGCAAATTAACTTGCAATACTTCCTCTTAAAGCTGATTCCTGGAAAGGAAAATCATCATAGTGTGTGGTGAAAAAGGGCAGATAGAGAACAACTGAAGCACCGAGAGCACCAGTATTTCTTGGCGGCAAGGCTTATTTCTTGCCAAAGGGTGTATTTCACTGCTAGAAGGATGGCAGTAGTTCAAGGGGCACAGGTATGTTGTGTCATGTCATGTCATGTGGTAAGGGTTTGTATTTATTCAGATTGACAAGTAATTAGTGCCAAGTGAATTTAGTTGTTTATACTTTAATACTTTGGTAGTTAGTGAAATGCCAACTTAAATTACCAGGAATATGGTGCTATATGCCTTGGGGTTTTTTTGGATTATGTCACTGTTCCGGTTTCTTTGGCTAACATGATGTTCTATAATAAAAACAACTATTACATATGTATCATCCTGATGTTTTTAAAGATTGCCTCTTGCTCCAGAAGTACTTAGTATGGTACATGGTGTTAATTTTTTAACATAATCAAAAATCATCTCCAAATACCTTATTAGTGAGACTGAGAAGAACAGTACGAATCTCTGGGTAATCACAGGGTAATCTCTGGGTAATCCTGCAGCTTGGAAAAATAGAAACTTATTGCATTCTAGCTTCTCTATCAAGCCAAAAACTTAAATTCTCTTAATTCTCTCAGCTAAACCCTCTTAATTCTATCAGCTTCTGATGTTATATATAAAGCAGGAGTATTCTTGATTGAGCTCATTAATAAAGCGTTTTTATGCAAAAGAAGGACTAACCTATAACTCTGAAGTCCAGGGAAATAAATGTAATAAGCCAATCACTGAAGATGTAGTGGTTAGTGATTATCTCCAAAATATAATTCTCTTTGCCAATATGGAAAACAAATTATGGATTTTTGACTAGAAAACGTTGGTGGGACTGCAGGTGACTCGTATTTTACTCGGATATAGGGCTCTGCAGCGAGTGCTCAGAAAACTGGGAGAAAAACATTTCTGTTCTTCAGTACTTTGTCCACCTGAAGAAATTACAGAAGGTATAGATAGATGCAGTATTGTGAAAGGACTGAGAGTAGTTGAAACTCAGCTTTGTGGACAAACTGCAAAGGCAAGTATGGATGGTATGTGTTTTAAGGTATGATGTACATGACCATTAAAAGACTAAAAATTTTTAGAGAACAAATCTAGGAAAAAAAAGCCTTTTCCATACGGTATTGTAGCAGCTATGAGGTAGAAGATAAGTCATGTATCAAGCTAAGTTTATAGTTGTTTGCATAATTCTTCCTTCATAACAGAACTTAATTCAGTTTGGACTGATCCCTTATACGTATGGTAATTGTGAATGTCGGTGACTGTACTTTTCCTGAGAATTAATTGAAATCCTATGATCTAAGATAGTTGCTCTCTGGGTAAAAAATTAAAAATAATTTTATACAGTCAACTTCTAAGTTGTGCTCAAGAAAAAAAATCAGTGTGCTTAAGACTCGTTTTATTATCATAATTATCCTGACATACTCAAAAGGTACTATTTTGAAACTTACTTTTCAAATCCTACTAGAATAACATCAGCTGTTTTTATTTCATCTTTTAAATTAGCTCTGTAAACTCCAAAAAACAGTGTAGACTGGTTTCTTTCATATCTATATTTTGTGTTTGATGGCACTCTTTAATGGAAACCTTTTTCATGTGCAATGCCATTTTGACCTTTTTTTATTATTATTATTTTAGGCTTTGGGAGGCACTTACAAGGTGTCTCTGCCCTGCCTGGACATCAGTTTGGACAAAAGCTATGGGAAGTTAATTATCTGAAAGTTGATCTTGCAGTCTATCAAATTTGGTTGCCATTGGCCAACAGGATCAAAAGGTAGTAAAGGCAGAATGCTTGTATCTGTACAGGCGATGAACATAATATTCTATTTTTAGGAGGGAAAAAAAGAGTCTAAATGAAATTGAATAAAGTCAAAGAACTTTTTGTAAAACAAAGTCTAGAAGAGGTAGCCCAATAAAACAAGGAAAATATAAGATTATGCAGAGTCTTCAATAAAACTACCAATAAACTCCCAAATAACCTTCATCTTCCCAAATCATTGTCCACTATCTGCATATCTTTGCCAAAACTTCTATTGAGGCTGAAGATGCAATCATCCCCCTGTATTGGCCAGGAAAGAAAAGCTAGAAACATTCAGTATACCATTCAGGTTTTAATCTACAGAATAGCCCACAAGAAAGTTAATTTTAATGTTTGTAACAATGTATGATTTTTTTTCCCCCCTAAAATATCAATAATTTACTTTTTTGTGATATTAGGCGACATTATTTTGCTTTTAGAACAGAGGAACAGAAAGGTTGAAACTGAAGTGTCCATTATTGGGGGCAGGGGGAAATAAAGGAGGAGAGAGGCAGATTATATGATCAAGTTACTGAAGACTTGAGTTTTAACGCCTCGATGAATTAAGGTCTTTTAATTCTACAATTGTCTTCATTTTAGCATTTTATTTTTTTCAGCTTCCCTGATCTTTTAACATTGTTTCCTTAATGTCTTCATGCTTTGTTGCTGTGGCAGATTCCCTGAAAAGCAGTTTAGTTTTTTGGAGGGAATATTAGTAAATTTATCCTTGTAACATGTCAAATATGAAAGAGCTGCATATCTTAGGAAATGGTATATAAACAAGGTTTTTTTCAGAATGTGCTTTTTTTGTCTACTGAAGGAATAAATGTATATGGTCCTTAAACTGTTTCATCAGCACAACTGAGGGATTGGTGAACTGTGACAATAAAAAGGTATTAGTGACTTGAGGCAGAGTAGAGCAAGAATATGCTAAAATGGTTTTGCTTCTGTAGGAAGCTGTGATATGAAACTTCATGCTTTGCATATGTAACAAAAGTGAATAGATATGAATATGCATATGAAAATCTTATTGGGAACATGTGAGCTTTCACGGAATCATTGACAGATGTAAATGCAAGTTAAACCTGTAGTATTTTATTAGGAAGTTGGAGACTTGAATATTATTTTTCTAGTCAGCATTTTTTTTCTTCTCCCCCAGATTAGTTTCTTATTGTCACCTTTTGCTAACAGCATTAAGCTAGGAGTGGGGAAGGAAGTAACCCACTACTAGTGAAGGCCTAGTGCAGATGGTGATTAGAGGAAAAGGAAGAAAAATAGCCTCAGTGCACTTTTTTTCCCTCTGAACTGTTGGAAACTTGCACGGGAGGAGCCGACGGAGGGAAGACCCAGACGCTCAATATGAGTGATCAGTGTACTTCAACTTTATTAGGCGTGGTCTTTCTTTATATAGTATAGGACTAATCAGGCTCATACATATTGCAAAAGCTGAGCTCCTTATTGGTAACAGCAATTTGGTTTACCCAGCAACTTCTGCATTACATCACCCGCAAGTTCCCAGGACTAATCATTGATAACACCTTGGAGCCAAGGACAATGTGTCCTTGGCTCTAGCTGTTTTTACTCTCATACGGGACTTGGCTCACATCAACTGTGTGCGATATGCACTTAGTTCTGCTTCCTTTAGTTGTTCAATCTTCACATGACCTCTGCCCTCAAGCCAGTCCTCCACAATTCCCCCATTTTTATTTTGTGCGAGAAAGACCTTTTTAGTTAATTGTTCAAGCTTTTGTGTTAAGCAGCCAAAAATCACTCTTACAGCAATTAAAATTAATACAATTATGAATAGAATACGTAGCCCTTCTTTGATCAAGCTCAAAATCCAGGTACTCACATTACCAAACATCTTTCTAAACAGATCATCAAACCAATTATACTGTACGGTGATTCTCTGGGTGTGGTCCTTTAGCCATTTCAATTGCTCATGGATTGACTGTCCATGATCAGAAAGATTAAAACAACACATTCCTTCAAAATCCTCACACCCGCGTCCCTGTGCCAAAAGCAGAAAGTCTATAGCTGCTCTATTTTGCAACACTGCATGTCTCAGGCTATCCATATCCTGTGACATTTCAGAGAGAATTTGTGTAGTAACATTTGATTGCTTAACAGCCCAACAAGCAAGTTTATTTAGATTAGACATGGCATGCGCAACTGCAACGTTAGGAGCTAAAGCTGCGGCAAAAAACCGTTCCGCAGGCCCCCATTTTTTCCCCCGTTTTTATTTTGTGTTGTGTAATGGCTCCCATTAGGTATTGTGGGCCACATAAAATAGTAAGATCAAGTGGCTGATTTTCCAGGCGCCGGTGCGTAGCACGCGTAGTAATTAGCGATGCAATTTCCTGGAGTACCCGTTGCTGTTCCTCTGTGAGTGTGACGGCAGCCGCTGGGTCTGTTCCCTTCAGCAAGGGGCGTAGCAGATTTAAAAGTTCATTAGGAATGCCGACAACCGGACGGATCCATTGGAGGTCTCCTAATAGTTTTTGAGCATCATTGAGTGTTCTTATGTCAGTCCTGATTGTCAATTTCTGTGGTCTGATGGTGGCATTCGAAATATGCCAACCTAGATACTGCCAGGGGCTGGATTCCTGTACCTTTTCCGGGGCCACCACAAGTTCCTTTTTCTTTAATTGTGTGATTAGATCAAATTTTTGTTCAGGAGAAAAAGGGGTTTTTTGTGCCAACAATATGTCGTCCATGTAGTGATATATCATGGTCTCTGGCCACTGTTGACGTAACGGTTGAAGTGCCGCATCGACATAGAGTTGACAGAGGGTTGGTGAGTTTCGCATACCCTGCGGTAGTACTGTCCATTCAAATCTTTGGTCTGGCCCCTCTCTATTGATAGCAGGGAGTGTAAATGCAAATCGCTGTTTATCATCTTCATGGAGGGCTATGGTAAAGAAACAGTCCTTTAAATCTATGATTAGCAGGTGCCAGCCTTCTGGGATCATTGCTGGGCTGGGTAACCCCGGTTGTAAAGCACCCATGTCATGCATCTGTCTGTTTACGGCACGTAGATCGTGTAAAAGTCTGTATTTGCCGGATTTTTTCTTGATCACAAATATTGGGGTATTCCAAGGGCTGGTAGATAGTCTTAGATGACCTTGTTTGTACTGTTGCTTTACTAGTTCATGTGCTTGAATGAGACTTTCCCGTTTAAGCGGCCATTGCTCTACCCACACAGGCTGATCAGTCCTCCAGCTGAGTGGGATTGGGAAAGTCCAGGCAATGGCCGGTGCTATAAAGGGTGTTCCGAGGTAAGCACCATACCCATCTGGGCAAGGATATCGCGCCCTATTAATGCTTGCACTCCTTCAGGTAGGGGTAAAATGGAAACGGAGCAATTAACCACCTTGTTCCCTATAGTCCATTGTAGCGTCGATGATTTTCGGGCGAGGGTGACCCCGCCTACTCCAGCTACCGTGGAGCTGGTCTCTCGGGTTGGCCAATGCTGGGGCCAAATCTTAGTGCTAATTATTGATACATCCGCTCCAGTGTCCAATAAGGCATTAGTGCGTATAGATTCTTCTTTATACTTTACAGTCACGGTTTGTCGGGGCCTTTGATGCATTCCGACAGTCAGTAATACTGCACTTCCAGTGGAACCAAAAGCACCATAGCCTCGTGGTTGCTCTTTCGCTGGTGCCACCCCTACAGTCAGGTGGGGAAGCGGAATAAGTTGGGCTATTCTCGATCCTTGTGGTATGTGCATAGGTGGAAACATTGCTGAAACCACAATTTGTACTTCCCCGAAATAGTCCTTGTCGATCAATCCTGTCAAAACTTGTAATCCTTTCATTGTAGCGGACGATCTTCCAATCAGTAAGGCACCTACTGGCTCATGATGATTAATAATTACTGGTCCGTAGACATTCGTCCGGATTCTTGTTGGCTTTGTATCCAATAAGGTGGCGTCTACTGCTGTTGCCAAGTCCAGTCCGAGACTCCCTCTGGTGGCTGGTCGAAGACAAAGGGGTTCATGGCGTTCGGAGTGGAGCTGGGCGCCGGGGGGGTCGGTAGTTGTGTTAACTGCGGGGGTTGCTGGGTTGTTGTTGTGGTGAAGGCCGCCTTTTGTGTCGTCGCGGGGCGGCTCGTCCCGCTTCTCCGGGCGTTTCCCGAGCCAGCCTTCCAACAAGCCGCTCCATCATGTTTGCTGCTTTTGCAGTTGGGACACCATACTCTACTAGCTTGGCATTCTCTGCGAAGATGACCAACAATGCCGCATCGGTAGCAGCGTGCCGCAACGCCGCATCGGTAGCAGCGTGCCAATCGTCGATCGGGGGGGTATTTCCGCCAGGATTTTGCAAAGGAGCAAGGGCAGCGAATACCTGTCTTTGATTCTGTTGCATATTATCCCGCAACGCCTGTGCTTGCTCTCTCATGCTCTCTCCTAATTGTTTCACCGCCTCTACTAGCATAGCTTGCGGTCCTACAGGTACCTGCGCCATTCTTTCTAGCCCCTCCTCAATAGTCCATGTTCCCGGGAGTGTGGCTAAAATACTACGCGTTGAAGGGCTACTATTCTGTATTGCACATTGTTTCAAGATAGTCCCTTTCAGATAATCTGGTACCCCTGCTGCTTGTATAGCATTGGCTACTCTGTCAATAAATAAGCCGAAAGGCTCTTCCCGGCCCTGCTTTATTCCCATATAAGATGGGATACCCCCTTTTTTTTTTTCTTTCTTTTTTTTTCTTTTTTTTTTTCTTTTTTTTTTTTTTTTTCAAACTGCTTTTATTAGTGGTTTCTGACCATTAATATCATAGAGAAAAACTTATTTCACATTGATAGCCTGAGATGGGTGTCCTCAGATAACTGTGGCCAAAGGAAGAGGAGGAGGAGGAGAGAAGAAAAAAGGGGGGGGGGGAGAGAGGGGGGGGAGGGGGGGGGAGAGGGGGGGGGAGAGGGGGGGGAGGGAGAGAGGGGGGGAGGGAGGGGGAGGGGGGGGAGGGAGAGAGGGGGGAGGCGCTGAGGGAGGAGGGGGGATCTGCCGCATGGTCAATGTTGCTCCTTTTGGCAGGCCTGTGTTCCCAGACCCTCCCTGGGCAATATTAAAGGTTCGGATCGAGGGGGGCGATGGGTATGGGGACACAGGGGACACCTCTGCATGCGGGGGTTCCTTGAACCCATCGGGGCTTCCCAAACGCTCCGCGGCAGCGGCAGCTACTTTCTTTTTTTTTTTTTTTTTTTCTTTTTTCTTTTTTCTTTTTTTTTTTTACTTTTTTCTTTTTTTTTTACTTTTTTTTCTTTTTTTTACTTTTTTTTTACTTTTTTTTTCTTTTTTTTCTTTTTTTTACTTTTTTTTCTTTTTTTTACTTTTTTTTTTTACTTTTTTTTTCTTTTTTTTCTTTTTTTTACTTTTTTTTTCTTTTTTCTTTTTCTTTTTTTTCTTTGAGGTGCGAGAGCATTAGTAACTGCCCTCCACGGCTTCATCAGCTTTTTTGCTGTCTTGTTGTCACTTATTACTTCATCAAACAACTTGTCCCCAAATTTTTTCCATTCAGTTTGTTCAAACACGGTATCTGGGTTAACAAAACACCCCTTAGCCACTCCGTCAGCTAATAGCCCTGGGAGTTCCTTATAACATTCTATTCCTTGAGTACCTCGCTTTTCTAAAAAGCATCTTAATAAATAATAAGCCGCTTGTCGCGCCGTGGTTACTCACTTACCGTTGCAACCTTTGCAAGACCTGCGGCGAGACTTTCTGGCAGGACCCCGTCTCGTCCTGGGCACGGACCCCCTTTGTTTGTGTCCTCTCCACCTCCTCTGTAACTCTGGCACGTAGACCCCCTTTTGTGTCTCGTCGCCTTTAGCACAGCAGGACCAGCTGTCTCTAGCACTCTGTCGACTCCTGAGTTTTTAATCACCGAGTCCCTGACCGGCAGGGTCCCTGTTCGGGCGCCATTTGTTGGAAACTTGCACGGGAGGAGCCGACGGAGGGAAGACCCAGACGCTCAATATGAGTGATCAGTGTACTTCAACTTTATTAGGCGTGGTCTTTCTTTATATAGTATAGGACTAATCAGGCTCATACATATTGCAAAAGCTGAGCTCCTTATTGGTAACAGCAATTTGGTTTACCCAGCAACTTCTGCATTACATCACCCGCAAGTTCCCAGGACTAATCATTGATAACACCTTGGAGCCAAGGACAATGTGTCCTTGGCTCTAGCTGTTTTTACTCTCATACGGGACTTGGCTCACATCAACTGTGTGCGATATGCACTTAGTTCTGCTTCCTTTAGTTGTTCAATCTTCACATGACCTCTGCCCTCAAGCCAGTCCTCCACACTGAACTATACCTAAGATGTCATTACTAATGCTGCTGTGATACACATAGGAAGACCTGAGTCCTATGTTAATAATTAATCCTAAAATACGAGAAGTCTAGAAAATCTTTCACCTAGGACTATATAATGGAAGAAACGGAGTACAGGTTCTTCTGATAAACAAGCTAAGCCTATGTAAGGGGAGACTAACCTAGAATGTCCCAATGAATATATATATATTTACAAGACATTACTTAGTCTTTAGAGTAGAAGATGGAAATTGTTCAGCTTGCTACACCTCTCTCATCCCCAGGTTGAAACTGGGAGGTTGGAAGGAGGGGCAGGCAGCTTCAGATGTTCCCAGAGTCTGTTTTGTGTAACACAGGAACCACTTTTTACTGTAGTGTTATGTAATGCTTTGCCAGCAATGTTGCTTTGAATTGTGAGTACTCTTAACAATAGATTAACAGTTCCACAGGACAAACTAATTAATCCCTGAATCCATCTGACAGCTGCAGAAAGGCAACTGTGCTTCTTATGCTGAGAGGTTAAGTACGTTTTAATTGTTGCTGTATAGCAAGGAGAATGTAACAATCTCTTAGTGTCCGTTCTCTTTTCAGATTTGGCATTCTAAAAGATCTTAACCTTATCTCCTGATTTGTCAAACTGTATTTATGAGTTTTAAAGAGTTGCTTTTTAGTAGGCACACAGATGGCTTCTAAATGATATGGCTGCTTTGTGCTGAATTGATAATTAATAAAAATGATCAACATCTAATTTACAGCCTTGATTCGGTATCGAGGTTTATGGTGGAGTTATTAAAGCATATTACTTTCTGATAAGAAATAATAGGTTGATTGTTTTGAACTTATTTTAAAAATGAATTCTAGACTTAACAAAATCTTCTTCACCTTTTAAATTATCCAGCTGCTTGAATGTTCCTTGCCTTATGTTTTATCATTGTAGGGGGGAAATGGATATTTTTCACGTTTACAGTGAAAGCCAATGTACTGTAACCTTTTAAACATACCTTTTAATCTCTTTTGCTCTAGAGGGTACTTTGATACACCTAAGAAAGAGTAAAGGCTTTTATTTAGGTAGAGATTGAGCAGAGGGTTACCCTCCTCCTCCCCTCCCCCCTTTTTTCTCTTTTTCTTTAATTCATTCCAGAATTTGGTCATGGATTTTTCATATTGCTCTGAATGTTGCAAGTAGCAATTAAAAGCTAACCTCTTCATTTCAAAATAGTGTATTAAAACAATCAATTTATGACCTGGTTAATTGAGCATGACTGGAGTGTTTGAAAAGAAAGATACATTTCCAGTCTGCTGCGGCTGCAACCAGGCACTAAATCAAACAGATGGCTCACAGAGACAGGCAAGCTGCTGTTATTAAAGGTAAATGAAATCTTCTGTGCTGCATTTATGAGACATGAGAGTTTTACCTGTAGCATGCTCAGGCAACTTTTGCCAGAAACAACTTTCCTTGGACTTCTGTAAACATTCCTATCTATGTGATGGGTGCTACTTTGTCTGAAGCTTAATCTGGAATAGTTAGTTGCGTGACTTGTTCTTTCCTTCCCCTTCTGCCTTTTTGATCATCTTCTTTTGCCGTTAGTTTATTTCTGATCAAGCAAAATCATCTTTCTGCATATCTATCTCTCAGTAGGACAAAGATTAGTAGAAGACAAGTGTTTCATGACAAGTTTTGACTATACTCTCTCCCTCAATTCACCAACTCAAAAATAATGTCATTAAAATACTTCTAAAGGGAGCTTTAGGTGTAATATTTTGAAGAGTGTTGGAATATTTTGGAATCCAAAACTGGAGAGGCAGCCAAGTAATAGAAAAAACCCCAGCTCTCCTTACTCATAGTGCACATGGAGTGGCACAGTAACATTAAATAAATTGGAAGGTATCCAGGCCTAGATATTTGAAAAGATATTTTACTTCAGTTCAGATACATTATTGCTATTATACTCTTTAGTTGCATCCTTTTCAAATGAAAGATTGTGCTTCCCTTTTGAGAACAGCTCTTGGGATTTTTAGTAGTCTTGCTTTCTGAAATGCTGATTAGTCAAACTAGTGGTGGAATGTGGCTTTATCAAATGTCAAAGAAGCGAGGAACCATTAGACAAACAGACAAATGGGAAAATTTGTGGCTGACATGAGAAATGATTTTTGAAATGGCAGTGTTCTCATAAACCTTTTGGAGCTTGTAAAACAAATCTATACCTTCTCATCAGTATCTGAGAATTCTTCTAGACTTGACTCCAGCATGTATCATAGCCTTTCATTTTAGAGATTTAATCAGCTGTTTTTAGGATCTCAATTGTAGGCTAGTCATGCCTTATAATGGCAAGATGGGGAAAATGCTAGCAATCTTCCTAACGTAGTAAATTTTAGCTACTATAGGTAGTAGCCTGGTAACATATCAGGACATTTACATCTTGAAGTTTGAGTTTCTCTCAACATCTGAGCATGTTGGATTTGTAATAATGCCATTTAGGAAAATCTGCTTGCATCAGGGACTTTTTTTTTTCCCCCCTCCACCAAAAGTGATTGATAGCAAATGTACTTAAGAGGCACTGCTGGATTAAAAAAACAAACAACCCTCCCCCTCACCCAATCCCTTTCCTTTCTTACCATGTCCAATCTAGCAGTACAGTTAAATGGAAAATGGAAAACTCCATGTGTCTGACTGTGTTCTTTACCTCTTTCCAACTCATACGGGTGCACATGCACATTGCTGAAGTCTAGATTTGCAAATTGTGAAAGACTGTTTAAATAAAATTATTTCCATATGAACTGGAAAAATCAAATAATGGAAACCTCGAATATCTCAAAACTGATCTGGTAATTGCAGCGTAAGTAATGCTTTAAAGTGCAAGAAGTGAAAATACTATTAGGGGTTACCATAGTGCATGCAGATTAGAAAATTAATTTGTCTTAAGTGAGCTGTCAGGTTAATGTTAACATAGTTCATTGTGGTTTCATAAAGTTGCAGTCTTTTGTGAATTTTAGGTGTTTGTTCCAACATTAAATTTGTTCACACTTTGGAGATGTGGGTGCATTTTAATATTTTTGCCATTAGGAAAACTGATATAATCAATAAAAGCCCCCAAACTTGCTGCAAAATACCACTTTATTTCAGTGGATATCTAGCCTTTTTTCCATGCATGTTATTTTTGACTTTTACCTAGAGACATTACTGCAATGTCAAGGAGTAATTTTTTTGTAAATTCTGACTTCTAAAAATGCATTTATAAAAAAAAAAAAAAAAGAATTACCTGTTTTCCCCAGTTCCTTATTCCCTCTGAGTGGTTATGCTTGCTTCCGGTGATTAAAAGGGAAGGAGCTTAACAGGAATTTGTGGAGGGCAAATGTAATACTTTGTGATATCTACGTATTGCTATCTTCTCGATCCTGCCAGGAAATTAAAGGTAGGGAAGGCATACTTTGCAGAATATTCCTTTTGGACTAGCTGACAAATGAAGAGTTGGCATACATTACCATAGGAATAGTGAAGACTGCCTTTTCTCTCTCTGTGTTTTTTGCATGGGAGGAGAGGACTGATACACAAGGGAGAGAAATGTTCCATTGACCTCACTTAACAGTGGTGTGAATCCTAATAGACTTTGCTGTGCTCACTTCTTAGAGAGAACAGTGCGTCTAAGTCCAAAGGAAGAAACATTTTGCTCTAGGTCATAATGTTTCTATCTTTTGATCCCTGTGCAGCTCTGTAGTCTCTCACATGATCCTGTCTGTCACTACAGAAGTTCTCCTCGATAAATTCATGCAATATTACCTTGATAAGGTCTTCAGAATAGTCCTTTTACATACAGGCTCTACTACCTACCACAGTAATGCAGATGACTAATAAATTAGATTTAAGAAAATAATGATCGCTGCTGTTTAAGGAGCTCAGACATGATATTTCTTGGAAACTCCATCAAATACTGAATGATTGGATCACATACATGTTCACTCTATACAATTTTTAAGCATATTAATGCAGGGGGGGAAATATCCTTTTCCTTCTTTGCAGTCTGTCCCAGAGCTGCAGATATCACTTGGAGCTTTCTCTTCTTTCTCAGTGCATGGTTCAAGAAATGCATTATGGAACAGGCTGATTCTCAACCCAGTCCTGGGTTGGTTCAATGCAACCATGAGTTTAGTCTCTTTCAGGTCTCCTCTCAGTAGACGAATAGCTAAGCAGTGCAATCCTCTCCCTTACAGTCTCCAACTTCTAACAGCCCTGGTGACCCATCATGTGTTCTGGTGTGACCTTTGTATTTGGGCTTGTGCAGAGGGAGTGCTGCTCATGCAGTTCTTCGTGCCAGAAATATTTCCCATGGGGATGGACGGTACTTATGGTCTTGCAGAGCAACTAGGAATTTGACTGACTTTCTGACTTCTGTTTTCTTCTGGGTCCTCAGGCTTGAAGTGAAGTTCTGTTTGCAGATTTACCAGTGTTTTGAATTTCTTTGTAGTTTATTACTTGAAAAGAATCTCAGAATCTCCTGGTCCTGTGCTGGTGAAAGATTGAAATGCTGCTTTCTGTCTCTCAAGCATCCTGACTCACAGTGCTGTGCCCACGTAAGGAAACGCACAGATAACAAGTCCTAAGACCACCCATGATTTTGTATCCTCTCTTTCTCTCGCTCCCCTCAGCCCAAAATCTTTTTCAGGTCGAAGATGCTTGATGTGTTAAATTGATCCATGTATGGAAGCTATTCAATACATTTTGATCATTCTTGTTGACTTCTGTAACCCTTTCCCAAATCTGCTGTCTTTTGGGTGGGTGGTGTGTGTGTAAAAGTGAGAGGGAAGGGAATGACCAAAACTGTGCCCAGAATTCAGCAGGTCAGACAATGAATATTTTATAGCTTATTTTTCCTCTCTCAAATGTTACTTTGTACATTTTGGGCTTCCAGTTAATTCTTTTGTCCTTCTTTTCCTTTGTAACACGTGAAAATATAATGGGTAAAATGAGGAGGGATATTGCGGTTGTTTCTTAGCTTTTTTCTAAATTGAAAGTTTAGCTGTTCTGCCTTGAATGTACGCAATGATGATCAGATAAAAACGTGTGTGGAAGAGCCTCCTTCAGTGTACTTTAAAATATATGTTGTCTCGTGTCTGCAACGTGCCAGCTAGGATGGGGGCTATTATCTCTGCTAGTCTGAGCAAGTAAAACCTTCAGAGTTTTACCAGGAACACAGAAGCTGGGTACTCTTCACAGCCATGTCACTAACTTTATATGATATTGTTCAGTTTATAAGACTTAGCTGTTTCCTACCTCAAGGCTAAGGACTGCGTTTCCAGTATGACAGTGAAATGTAATATTATTATGGAATGAGTATGTGAACACTCAGTACGTTAGAGCTTATGAGCGTGTCTGCTGTGAACTAGGTATTTTCAGGCTGCTAATTACTATGTGAGCTGAATGATGGTGCTCTCTAACATTTAAATCTACTCTGTGAAATAATCCTCTGTAAATCTGCTACAAAGGGTCTGTAAAACATTCCTTTTAAGAGGTTGTGAGGTTTATTTATCATGGAAAGTAGGTATTTAGAGAGAAAGTGCTTGATATTAAATTGCTAAAGCTGAAACATTTGAAGATCTGTTTCACTATCTTAAAGTTTTAACATAAACATGCCAGTTAAATTCCCTGCTATCCTTCCCAAAAATGAAAGACAAACACATTTTTCTGAAAGATCCCTCATAACAGAGGGACTTGCATGCTCAAAAATATTTAATATTTCTTTTGCCATCACAAATCCGGAAACTGTGTTTGTTGCTGTAGAGCTGACCTGAAAATGAGCAGCTGTGAATCCTGTTCTCTTCTTTGCCTGTCTCTGAGGCAGTAAAGTATTTTGGATTAGGTTGATGAGTTCATCTCAATCTTTGTAACTATTATGACCATACTTTTTTAATACTTGCTACTGTTTCACCTCAATGGTGAGATTCAGCAGGTACATTAAGATACAGCTGCTACATAGAGTTGTACCCTAGTTTTTCCTCTGCCGTTCAGTAGTTGGAACGCTCTGCAGTGTGTCAGAAAAGTGAATGACTGGTGTGATTAAGACACATTTCTCTGTGTACACAGAGAAAAGCATTTCAGTTTGTTTTTGTTTTTTTTTAAGATGTAGGAAATAAAAAGAAAAAAATGAAATCTGTACTGGAGGAATAGAATTTTCTTCATTTAAGTATGAACAGTACTTCAAATGAATGTAAGGAAATCATAAGATACCTGAATTTAAAGGTTCAAATGAACTAGTGGGACTCTAAATGCCGTCTCTCCTTCTGTTAACATATATCATGGAATGTTTAAAAAGTTGGACTTTTTGAATATATACTTTGAATATATACAAATAGCATGGGAAAAAACAGGTATTATAAGAGACCACAGAAGGGAAAATTTTATGGTCCACGACAGAAGGGATATAGTCCACAGTTGATGAAACTTTAATTGAGTTAGTAGACAGAGTCTGTTGCAAAAATATCAAATGACAGAATGATGAAATGTAATTAGTAAGTGTTGGACACTTTTCCCAGAAGCCATATGGGCCTTAATGTGTAAGGTGATACACAGACCTCACATAAGATTTTGTGGGTTTTTTGTTTTTTCCTTAGCAAAGAAAGCATCCACTAGCAGATTGTCATCATGCATCCATTGTGTTCACTTACTCTTTAACCTTCCTTGATGAGTAGAAATGGCTTGCTTTTTAAATACAAGACTTGAAAGAAACTCTGATTGGCTTTTAGGAGCATTCACTAAGCAAATGTCTTGAGGTTCTTTAAATTAATTGATGCCTTTTTCTTGCTGTGCCTCTATTAGAGTTCTGTATGACTAAGGAAAAAGATTTTTTTTCCTGTGAGTGTATGTGTACATTCTAAACTGTTATTGAGACTGACGGACTTGAATTAAAACATACAAGTAATTTGATTAGAGAAATAAATGGCTGTATATTAGGAACCTGCACTGGAAATAAAATATTTGAAATGTGCGCATCTATTCATATGGTAATAACAGGCCCTTTCAGGCACAAGGGCTGAATAGAATGATGCAGCCTTCAACCTTTCGATTGTTGCTATAGCAAGTACATTGCCTGCTAGTAATTAATTTGAACATCCATCAGTTACCTGGCCAGGTAGGCCCTGTAGCACTTCAAAGAAATAGGTTTGTTCAGTTTATCCAACTTGTCCCCAAAGTGGACATGTTCTTCAAATATTCTCACTTGGAGTGATTTAATGAGTTGACTAGTAGCTTGGCAGTGAAATAATCTATTGTGCACTTATTTTAGAAACAACAGAAAAAAGCATGATCCATTTTTTACTGAAATACTTTCTCTCAGAGAGCAGACCAAACTAGGAAGGAATTCTTCTGCCCCCCCCAACCCCCCATAGTGGACAATATTTTTTTAAAAAAAAGGGGGGGTAGGGGGTTAACACTGAACACTTGCACAGTTTTTTCTTTTTATCCAGAGTAAAACTTGCTGATATGAAGTGTTTTAAGTTGCTGTGAAAGTTAGATGGGAGATTGTTGCTAATCAACAATATTTTATTACATAAGGATTTAAACCAGGTCGTATTTATGGTAGGAGTTTGGCCTGCGAAGAGAAACAAATATATACTGCTCAAATTGCATTAGGCTACTTTTTGTTTTAGGAAATAGATAGCTAATTACTGGTGAAATTTAAACAGTACTTCAAAAATACTCTATGGAAATAAGGCAACAAATGTATTTAAAGATGACTGCTAAGGTTATCTATAGAACGGATACTGAGATATCCTCTGGTCATGGTAAGGTCCCTGCTGTGCTGAATACTAAGCATTTATGATGACAATACTCTCCTTTGCTTCAGCAGTGCCGGACCCAGTCTTGAAGATCTAATGTAAGATGGTTGTCTATAAAAGCCTCTTAGCACTTCCCAAAGTAAGGCTATAGAGGCTACAATAGTGAAATGATTGGTAATACAGTAATCTGCTTTACAAAAGCCCTGAGAGAGGGAGAGAGAGAGAGAGAGAGATCTATATATAAGTATATATATATTTAATAATGAGAGAATTTCAAATGGACTAGAACTTGATTTGCTTCTTAGGAACTGGCAGAAGCTGAATCCTAGATGCTGCTCATACTGCTTAAATCCTTGTATATGTAGGTAATGTGAGATCTTTTAATTTGTTCATGATTTTGAGTCTTTTCCAGCTCTGCTGTAAAACAGTTCTTCTAGTAGAAGTGATCTGTCACATACAGAACTGAGGAAGAAAGATACACAAAATAGAGTTTAAATAAGATCGTATCATTAATTTCTTTCTTTTTTTTTTGCCTAATGTTTCAGATTTTTCTTCTTGACTGTCCTCCATGTCGGGTTGCAATGATTCTTTTCAGGTAATGCCCCATCCTTGCTGCATTTCTGTCTACTTGCATGGTGTGCTTAGAAGTTGATTGTGGCTTAAGTCATAAAATAGTAAGATACGCATCCAGCCCTTAGTTAGAAAGACATACTGGCTGGACTGAATGATGAGACCTTGAAAAGGGTCATGGCTTCAGCTGTGGGTGCTGAGTCCACTGACCCTTGTTTCTTTTGTACTGGTGGTGGTTTTGGTCTCACAGGCAACACCTATTCGCGCAGTAGTTGATGAGAGCACAGGTGTCCTTCTACAGAATAACCTATGGGCTTGTTAAATGTATGTCATGTGCCTCGTACTTTCTGATTATCTTCACTAAAAATTAGTAGCTGATCTTCATGGAAGGCCATATGTACAGTATGGGTCTATTTTTTAAAATGTGGAGATAAGTTAAATAGTTAAAGCAGATTCCTACTGATTTGGGTATTTCTCAAATGTGTGCAATCTTTTCTATAATATTGCTTATTGTTACTAACTTTAGGAAGTGGTCTAATGGACTAGTGCAGTAGAGTCCAGTAAACAGCCCATACTTTTTATAGGTTCTTACCTATAGAGTTCTTGCTCTCAAAGGCCCTCTCTCATGTGCGTTGCATGATAGGGGTACAGCTAGTATATTGTGAGGAGGGTCATGGGACTTCCCAGACAGAATGATAATCAGGAATGGCTGTAGTTGCCACCGTGACAGTTCACTCGGCTCTTTCTTCTCTTAGTCTAGGCAGTGACTGGAAAATATGATGCTGGGGGCATGCCTCATGAATTGTTTTGGAGGTGCTACTGTCTCGCTACAACTTTTTCCTGCTGCTCCTTATTTGGGCAGGGAGTAGGCTGAATACAGAGATACAGTACTAGTGCCTCTTCATCTCAGAGAGCGTGCAAAGTAAGTCTGGTGTCTAGGAAATCCTGGATTTACTATGCATTTGCAAAGGACTGGTTGCAGGGCAGAGGCTGCAGTATTTGTTCTTTTTCAGAATGAGCCTTTCTGTTTTCTGACGTCCTGACATATAAATGACATTTGAAGAACTGTTTTGGAATTGTAATACCTTCCTCCCCCGCCCCAAGTTACTTATAAACTTTGTAATTTTTAATAGAGTTTATGACAGGCAGTGGTTGTAGAATGAAATTTATGCTTTACTTTGTCTCTTATATAAAGTAGACTTAAACAGTACTGACCTTACTTCTGTAGGTCCTGATGCAACAGTGGTTCAGGGAGAGATGACTGAAAGCTGTATAAAATAAAATACAGCACTGTAATTTAAATACTACTTTCTTTCCCTGTTCTTTGCTTGGGATTCTCTGTTGCATCTTTACAAATATAATTCTTTTATTTAAGTGACTCAAAAATCAGACTTCTTCCAAATTCCCAAAGCTTTAGTTTGATGTCATGTACATTTATGGAGTTGGATGAAAGTAAAAACTTTCTCAAATGTCTATTTTAAGCTCTGAAAGCAAAATGAACAGCAAAATTTCAACCATTTAGCAGCCTGGACCATGAACAGGATTAATATGAACAGGATTAATATGAACAGGCAGTCAAAACCTTCTAGGAATCCAAAGCTCATTATAGAAAGCAGTCCTACTTCAGGAAATTATTAAAATGTTTATTTAAAGAGAGTTCTTATCCTGGTTATTGCAGTGAACAGTGGCTTTATTCAAATTAAAGCCAGCAGAATTTTCTCAAATTTCCTGCTACCTTTTATGAAAGATACACTACATAAAATACTACATAACTATACATAACATGTACATATAACATACTACATAAAAACTTTGCATTTCATTTCTAATCTGTGAAAATAATATCTCATCTCTCTTCTAAGGTTGCAGATGCATATGTTAAATGGGGCCCTCTTAGCATTGCTGTTTCCTGTCGTTAACACGCGCCTGGTGAGTATACTATACCTTTCCTTCTCCTCGTGTATTTCTTCCTACAATACTTTCTCTAGAAAGGTGCTTGAGCTGTCTTTAGAGGTGGCTAAATTACACAGATTTGGTTTAGGAGCTATACTTCTAAAATACTAAGCAAGTTTTGATGGTTAAAATTTCTTGCTGCGTGTAAATTCACTGCTCATGGAAAACTTCTTTATTCCCATATCTTTGTTTCTGCAGGTATTTCCTCCCTCTCAATTAAATTCAGCAGGCTACATACTATTTGCATAATGAATCGGAGTGATCTATAAATACCTGCTGGATTTGTGTATTGAAGAGATATCTAAGACACTGAGAAAATGATGGGATGAGAGTGTTTCACTCAAAGCAGGTAAGTTAGCTCTTTTGCTAAGATCTTTCTGAAGTACTAGATTATCACTGAGTTGCTTCTTTTACTGTGAAGAACTTGCTGTTTTGAATATGGCAGTCAGATTACTAACACTTGCAAGTAGCCGCCTTTCTTCATCCCAGACCCTTTTGTAAAGCTATCTAAAAGGTGTTTCTTCTACATTGCTGGAGCAAGCAAACTACTTTCTGAAATGCATTTTCTTTTTATTTGTAAGTATTATTTTAATGATGTCTGAGACAACACTATTGAATGCCTGAAACTGAAGAACTAGTTTCTTTTCAAGCAGATGCATATAAAACTATAAATAAAATTTAAGTATAAAAAGTTTAGACTTCAGAATGGCTACGTTGTGAGATGGAGCTGTCAAGTGTGTTTTCTTTTGGACGTCAGTTGCTACTCTGCCGTACCTTTTGTCCTTGTGTTTTACAGGGTAAATTGATTGTGGGGAAAAAAGTTAATGCAAAAAAATAGTTTATATCTTTCACATGATTAGGTTAATTCTAAAGTCTAAACCCTTTTGTAGGGTGGCAGCAAGTGCATTCAGGAATGTAGTTGTAGCATCATATCGTAGCTGGGGTGGGCTTAATCTAGGAAACTTTGGCAAACAAGACCAGTGAAGTTGCAGCAATGCAATTTGTGTAGGCTGCTAATACAAGGACATATTCAGGGTTCAAGTTGTATAGTTGGTGCTGAAATCTCTGCTGCCAGTTTCAATGTTATCGGTACTGAAGCAAGCTAGATTGTTAGTAGATGTATGCCGGTCAGCATCATTTAAGCCTTTGAATATGCTATAGATACAGTCTTTATTTCAGCCTGGTGGCAGCTATTAGTCCTACAAATTATAGTTTGAGTTAGATTTTTGCTTCAAGTTATTTACCTCCAACAACAAGCTTTTTTCCTGAGTGAAGTCACATAAGAGCCCTCCTATGATCAAAGTGAACGCTGAGTAAATATATTTGGCTTTAGGAAAATTCAGTCTGTTTTACCAGGCTGTAAATTCCTGGTACAGGTCACTAGAATGGATCCAAAATACTAGTCTTTGATTTACAAGCACAATCACAAAAACTTCCATGTGGAGAGTTAATAATGTGGAGAGTGGAAGCGTAGAACAAAGTTCATTGTCCATTCCACCCTGATCTTTAAACTGACAGTGAACGTGATAGCTTTGAAAGCGGCTTCACAGGATAGCATGTGGCCCATGGTTAAAATGACGTAGTGGGAGACTAAAAAACTAGAAGTGGGTACACATGAATATGGGAGATTCCTCAGGCCTGGAATTTGCCCAGTGTTGTTGGCGTCTGTCACCTGCTCTCCCCCCCAGATTAGGCACAGCAGGGTTTCTTCATCCAGGTTTTCAAAACTGCTACAAATTTCCTGTCTTCTGGAAGAAAAATTAGCCTGTTGGTGTCCCTAGTAATACTCAAACCTGTCGAGAATTAATGCTAAGAAAAGTTGTCCTGAATCTGAGCTGGATAAAATATTTCTAAGAATTATTTTTAAGAGTTGTTATGCATGCACATATGGGGGTGTGTGTGTGTGTGTGTGTGTGTGTGTGTGTGTACGTATATATACATATAAGCGCACATGCTTGCTCATTTTCTCAGATTTCAGTGGTTTCAGTAGTATAAGCCTAGAGTTCCTTCAAGATTTAGTCTTTTAGTCCTTCCTAATCTGGTAACTACACATATTCTTTTTCATACTAGAAATGTTTATTTGCAGTTTGCAATTGTTTTTATTAAAATTAGTTACTGCTGAATAGAAATGGCATTAAATCAAAAATGCAAATAGAATTTCTTGATAATAGAATACTTTTCCTGTTTCAAATTAGGTAGCTTTCTGATTTCTATTGGATTTTTAGGAGTAACCTGTTAAGGTTAAAATAATACATGTTGAAATATTTTAATAAATCATTAACTTGTATTTTCTCTAATATTATTATAGATCTCACTTATATTTGGGCAGTGGTGATTAAACAGGAAAAATACAGACTACTCGTATAAAATTCTGCCCTTCTCTAGAGATAGAGGAGCCAAAGGACTACGTCCAAGAGCAAATATTTTTGGAATAAATACAGCTCTAGGATATTTTTGGCTTAACAGCTGCTTGCTAGGCTAGTCTCTTTTCTGTGTGTCTTCTGGCACAAGATAATATGGGTGATGTTTTATAGCACTGCAGCTTTGGCCCAAATTATTTCTTGGTAGACGTGCATTCTGCTCTATAACTGTCGTTGTAAATATCCACAATGACATTTTCCTGAAAGCACTGAATAACTCTTAACACTTAGTAGGAAGTTCCAAAAAAAAGTGCAATAAATTTGTCTATGCTCTCTGTTCCTCTGCTCTGATTTGTAATACCTTCCTGAAAAGCTTTTGACTCAGTCAGGAATGGTCATCATTTTATGCCTCAACTTTTTATTTCAGTTTTGTGATATTTTAAGACATATATTTTACTGTATACATGGTTCATACAAAAATTTGTATACCTAGTTACATCTGTAAAGGGTTGTAATATATAGTGCCTGGCAGAAAGTAAGAGCATGAGAAGTTGGACACCTGACCCAGCTACTCATTTAGAAGTGGGGGAGGGAGATCATGCTTTTGGGCAGGTAGGTGGGAGAGAGTTCTCTCATTCTCAAGAGACAAAACATTCTTGATTAGCATTAACAATCACATGGAAAATAGGGTAATCTTTGAAGACTTCCAGGTAAATAGAGAAGAAAATGTTAAGGGAATCAGATTGTTAGGTTCCCGGGTAGGAGCCTAGAAAGGTGTAAGAAGAAATACACAAGTGCAAGATCTCTTTTAACTCCGTATCTATATTACATGGAATACAGTGTAGGTCCTGATAGCCTAAGCCTCACAAAGGTTGGAAAGGAAGCCCGTTAAAAGTTTCTCAAATAAGTCGCAAAACAACGTGTGGCACCAGGTCTGTGCAAGTAAATTAATTTAGCTGCCAGTGAAGTGTTTGGAGAGTAATCGTTTTTGTATGAGCATGTGTGCGAACATATTGCATTAATCAAATTTTAAAGGAAAATATTTCTACTGGTTTTAAAGCTTTGTTTGCAAGCTGATGTCCTGAATATGTTGATATAGATAAAGTAAAAAATAAGACATGTCCTAGAGGCGTTGGGCTTACTGTCTCGGCTAACACAGAGATGGTGCAGTTTTAATGTTTCCAGAAGTTGCTAGACAGTATTATTAGAACTATTTGCCTTGAGAGGTACACAGCCTAAATCTGTTTTAGGAATAGAATCATACTTTGAGCAATACTTGCAGTGCACTCTGTCTTTAGGGACTATGATAATGTCCTACTGCATCTCTGTTGACTGTTAAGGTAACGATGCACTGTAGTAAAAAGTTTGCCCCAAATGCCTGTTAGCAACACAGCAAAATGGAATAAGTAATGGTAGCCCATGATGTCATTTCTAAATTGTCTAAGTCTAACTGGCATAAGTGAAAATAACAGTATGGTTAGACATCCAGGGCTCTGGAAAGGTGGTGCTTTGGCTGCTATTCGTACTAAAGCCACTGATTCTGCATCTTTCACACGTATCGAGGCTACGTACGTTAAAATGGTATGGGTGCGTAAGTGCAATTTACAATCACACTTTTATTTGGGAATGCAAATTTACCTTATACTGGTGGTAAGTAGTGCCAGTATTATCTGTAGAGGAAGTAAAAAATACTCTTTCTGAAATTAGTATTTTGTGCACATATAACTCTTCTATCTTGGACTCAATTCTACAGATGCCTGACTGTGTCCCTAGAGTCATTACATGTGTGCTGGTTTGCATAATCAAATTGAGTGACCAGGAGACTGTAATGCCTTTTTATGAGATACAATAAACATCAAATCTAGCACTGATCAAATAAGGAAAACAGTAATAAAAGTTAAAATAAATGCCTACAGTTTAGCTCAGCAGTGCATTGAACAACTGCATTGTCCTAACTTTCTTGGTCAGCTTCATCTCTGTAGTGACAGGCCAAGAAAAAAATTCCCTCTCAAATTAGCAGAATTTGGGTATGTCATGAGTTGGAATCCTGGGGGTTTGCTCTAGCTAGATCTTCTGGCATTTGTATACTAGTAAAAATATAGTTGTTGTTTTTGTTTCATTATGTTTCTGATCCCCTCCATCCCTGTAGCAAGGTATTATTCCTAGTCCTGTGTTCCACCATGTCTCGACTCTACTAATCTTCAGCACAGACGGACTCTCTTTATAAATCTCATGACTGTGCTTGTGCATGCTAACGCTTCCCTCTGGCAGCAGATGCAGATTCTGATTCTCTCCCTCTGTATATATGCCCACCCTAACAGGATTAATTGAAAATGAGAACTAGATAATATTGGATAAAACTAATCAATTAATGCTACCTTAAGGGGTTATATTATAATTCTCTCTACTGACTGGATTGTGTAGAAGATGGCAGATGCCTACTTGAAGTTGAGATTAGGTTTTTTGCCTATATCAGAATATCAGAAAATATCAGAAAAGGAACTGTTGCAAATAAAATCTGGGGAAACTGGTTTAGACCTTAGCACAGACACCACACAGATGGGTGCCTGATACTTAGCTACAGCCCTGGTACTCATTTATTTTAAGTGGCTTTGCTGTTGGCATCAATGCCAACATTAACATATCTTTATTTTCGCCCCATTCAGGTATGTGGGAATCCCTTATCTGATCTATGCCAGGTGGACAAACTGGTGCCTGAGCTGTAGAATTGGCTGAATAATACGGTACTGAACAGTACAATAGTGTAACGTGGGTCAGCTTCTTGGCTACTTGCCGTTTGGACGTCTGCTGGAGAAATGAGTCTTAGCAGGACTGGAAATAATCTGTTTTCCAAAGGCCACTTGTGTTTTTGTTTTGGATTTTTTTTTTTCTTTTTAAATACTTCATGTCTGTCCTGAGATGATTCTCTTAAACTCCTCCAGCAACTGTCTCTCCTCTGCCAAATAAGTCACTTGCTATCCTGAGTATGTTGAGAAGTAACCAACATCTGTTACATGGGCCTAGTAGCTGTTTGCCCCATGATTTCTGCATTGTACAGCTTTATATAGATTCCCCCTCTCCCATTTCATATATACTGTGGTTTGCTTTACAGGTTAAATTAAAAAAATCTGCTTGCGGCTTATTTGTGGATTACTGACCCTGTCTAGGATACTAGTCATTAATTTTAAGTTATGAATCTGGGTTTACTGACTATGTCTAGGAAAGCTACTGGTACAGAATGCCATTCCATGTTTACTGCAGACACCTAGCCTGCCTGCTGGGTGTGCTATAGAAAAGGGCAGAGCTGAATTACTTTTGTTCCTTTTTCTGTCATACCCTGCAGTCTTTGTAGAGGATGGTGGAGGGAGAGTTCTTGCCCAACACAGTGCTTGAGCTATTGTTGCAAATATAAAACCAAGGCATAAATAATTAGCAGAGGGAGGAATACTACTTTCAGAAAACAGAGCAAAGCAGCAACCTCCCTTCCCACTGAAACCAGCTGAGCTGAAGCGAGTTTAGACTAGTGTTTTGCCATGCTTTGCGGGGCAGGGAGGAACTCGCATCTAAATATTAGACTTCTGGGCTCAACTCTATTCGAAGCTCTATGGTTTTGAAGAGCTTTTTCTAAATCTTAGTGCAGTCAATGGAAAGACCTAATTGTTTCCTCAGGGCAATAGCTGGTTTAAGTTGAGGCATCCATCACGTGCTCAGAGGACTGCCGTTGATGGCCGTGACTTTTCTTGCTCAGAGATAAAAGAAAGAGGTGAGCTCTAATCCTTCATCACATAGTTTCTCTTTTCTGCAGTCTCACAAGCAATAAAAGTGGCTGCTAAGGGTTTAGTTAGGCCGTTATACATAACTTACCTGTTCCTGGGATGAGAGCTTACTGTCTGCTCGCTATTTATTCTTGGTACGTCTCCAGCGAGCCCTTAGCAAGTGTCCCGGGAATTGTGGCCCTTTTGAATCTGCACCATACTGGGCTGATGCGGGGGCAAGCAGCAGATGTGGCTACCTTGAGCTGAACTCTTCCTGGAAAAAACAAAACATCGTACATCTTCTAGCAGAAGTTTCATCAGAAAATGTAAAAACTGAATAGTCTGAATGTTTATTGCAAAATATGCTAACATAGTACTCTGGATTTTGTGTGCGTGTTTGAGGAATAGTGTATGTCAGTATTAGGCTGTGTTTTGAAACACAGCATGATTTTATACCAATGTTAAAACCAGTGAATGGACAATGAACAGATTTTTCTTCAAGTAGCAACCTTTAAAGGAAAAGAACCTATTATCTTGAGTAGCAGGGTAGCCTGTACTCTGTATTCATTTAGACTGTTAAGAGAGCCTAGAATATGAGTTAGTAGAAGAAATGGATAATTTGTCATTTTGTCTTGTACCTTTACTTGTTTTAATGCCCTGAGAAGGGAAACAAGGTGAAATGCAGGAAGAGTGATGCTAGCAGCCTGCAAGGGAGAGAGGAGTTTAGGGCAAACAGCCAGCAAACCGATTGGAAATTAATATACAGAGTTCAGAGTAGTCCATCTTGATAACGAACGTTCAATGTTCCCGAATCTGGGGACAGGTGTGGATAAAGAAATATGTCATCAATACATTGGTCTGTTACTAGGGAAATACTTGTTGCTCTTGAGAGTGGCTGCTGCGTTCCACCAAAGGCATCTGATGGGAGAAGACACGTCTGTTGAGGCCTGTGGCGAGGGTCTACTTTAGGGTTTGTTGCAGTCTGGATTTAGATACTCATGGCCTTTGCAACTGCATACCATCAAATATTATGAGATGAATCAACTCAGGAGGCAGTATTCTGACCTCCTTTATGTTCTGTGAATAAGTGTTGCTTTGATTTTTGGATATCTCAAACGTGATCACATTCTAAACTGCTAATTTGTTTTCGTGAAGAGGTTTTTAAAATCCTGGATTGATGGGTGATCCTTTCTATGTTGTCTCCACTATCTGCACCTATCTGCTATCTGTGAATGAGTGTTTATTGATAAAACAACTTACAGACCAGACCTTTAGAGCTGGGTGAGTCAGTCGTTCTGTACAACTTTATAGTTAATCTGTTGTGTTTGTTTTTTTCTCTTTATTGTGGCCTGGCTGTACAGCTTGAGTGCCTGGCTGTACAGAGAAGTCTGCGTTGTCAGTTCCATACCAGGAAATGCATTTGCATAATTAGCTGGGCTTCAGAACAATCAATCTTTCACAGCAAAAAAAATGTTTTGTTTTACACACACACACAAAAAAAAAACATTGTCAACACTACTGCAGCAAAACAACTGTTACTCTGTTCTCAGAAGTGTCCTGAGTGTAACGTTTGTGTAACTGACCCTCACAACTCGGCGAGTGCAGAAGCCCACATGAAACCACAGGATATTAGAGCATGCTCCTTGGCAGGGATTGAGTGCCTCATGTTGTATTGTTTATATTAGGAGCTATTGTTTCTGAAGTGTGCGTATTCCAGTTGGGAGAGGTACAGGTTTTCCTTTCTCGCTACTAAAGCTGCGTTAGCCTCTCTTCAGATATTCTTGTTTGATTCCCTTATTTTGCCCTAGGTATCTTTCAACAGGTAATACAGGAGACAAAAGAAAAGATTAATAGTCAGGAAACTTCAGAATTTCTGTGAAGTTCTTGCTTCTGCATACTGTTATCTTGGTTGGTTTTATGTTTTGATACAGAATACTTAGAGTAAATTAACCCAACAGCTTGTATGGAAGATTCTTTAGCCTACTGTCTCCCAAGAGTTGGCTGCACATGTTGGAGTTTGCAGTCAGGACACTGATAGTGTTTAAAGTATTCAGCTGGAGGATGCCAGGACTAATAGAATCCAGCTGTTGGGTTTAATGGCTTTTAAATTCAAAATTGGATTAAAAAAATTGTAGAATTTATCTGCTGTTTATTGACTGTTATTTAGGAAGAAAGCTGAACTGTTTCAATCTCTGACTTCTGCTGATGCAGAATTTTTTGTGATGTTTCTGTTTCAACATTATGACTTTAATATCTTTGGACAATAACAGAAAAGGAAGGTTTTTTGAACAGACAGGCCATGATAGTAAGACTTGCATCCAGAGTCACTTTAGGCTTTAAAATGAGTCTGCATTTGAACCAAGGCTAATGATTTGGCTTTGCATTACTCCTGTGAGATTTCAGACTCAAGTAAGGGTATTGTCCAATTTTCACATCTGAAATATATCAGAAAAGTATGTCTCTTCAGCCTTTTAAGTGAACTGCAACAATAACTTGGATTATGAATTTTGGATTTTAATTTTTCCTGCCATTGTTCAATTTTAAAAGTGTTATGGTCTAGTTTGAGACTTTTTTTCCGAACAAATGGGTATAGACAAAGACACTTTGATTACTTTGCTTTTTTGCATCGTTGTTGGTAATTTATACTAACAAGGAAAAGGAAGAGAGCGAGCTTATGTTATCTTATGTTATTCCTCCTTTATTGTGCTTCTGGCTAATTTCCTAAATTCTCTGCTCGAAGCACTGTATCGTGTTTGCGGCAAGGAGGATGGGATGGGTACAGATAGCTGCATTTTCAAAGCACTGACCATTAATGTCTCTCATCCCTTTGTTAATACACGCAGGTGACAAAAGAACTTAAATGAAGGGATTCTTGCGGGGCATAAGGAGAAGTTTTCCTTCTTAAAAATGGTTCCTTGTGACTCAGTTGTTAATAATGAATTTTCCTTATTCCTCAGCTTCCATTTGAAATGGAAATCTATTACATCCAGCGTGTGATGCTCTACGTTGTGCCCATCTGTCTGCTGCGGAAAGGAGGTAGGTTGGCACTTTGCCCTTTGTATATTGAATTGGTCCCTTCCAGTGGAACAAGATGTGCCTAACGGTTACCACAGATTTTTGCTCTTTTTCTTAGAATATGTATTACTCTTACTTGTTGTTACTTAACAGTTCCTGGTGGTATGTTGGAGTTCCATCCTGGGTAACAGTGTCAGGCACTGAATTAGGGGCATGAAAAGATGGTCTTTCGCCCAAAGGGTTATGTTGTTTTCAAGACTTTTGCCTGCTTGGATGTTTCTCGGGAAGTACTGCACCTTAAACTGAGCTGAAAAGATCTCTTTTTATCATTAGATCCCAGGTAAATATTAATCAGTTAGTTAGATAATTTCTTGGAATTCTGAAGCTGTAATGAATTGTAGTGGCACTCATTAGTAAAACAGGCTAGCTTGCTTGCTACCTTCTCAAACAGTATTACTATCTTGCATCCATTTTACTGTAATATTGCAGTAAGTCTGGGAATCCTAAATCATTGCACTGACTGGGGTTTTTCTAATCGTCACCCCTTAGAAGGTAGTGTAGTATGTATTCATCTGGTGTGATGCTCTGTCCCCCTCTAGCGTCGATGTGCCCTCAGCCGCATTATCTAGCAGAGCTGCATTGTTTCATGTAGGAAATAGAAGCTCGTAATATATAGTCCAGATGTTCAGAAGCTTCAACTGACAACCTAGGGGTGTGATGCCAAGCAGTGGGATGTAATTTAGCAAACGCTCAGAACAAACTTAGCCTGTTTCATTCTCGTGAATCTCTTGTATTTTACAGCAGCAGCCACTTACAATCCTTTGCGCTTACTACGCTATGTTTGTAACCCTCTTTTTGTTCTTGACTATTGAGTGAAGCTAAGTGTAAATGAGCCAAAGAAAAAGTGAAGTACAGTAATTCAGAGATCGTTCTGTTTGTCTCTTATTAGTGAAATATGCCAGCCACATTTCATTTTGATGCAACTTTGATAGCACCGCTTGCCAGAATTTAAAAGATATAGTAAAACAGAAGTTGTATAAACTCCTAATCATTACAGAAGGCAGAGAGGAAACAATAGTGTTTACAGCCATGCAGTGCATTGTAGGCAATGACAAATCAAACTCTTGTAATATTACCATATCACTTCTTTTGATGTCCTTGAAGTTCCCAAATAATGTATCCTTTTGAGATATATATTTGCTTTGCTTTTACATTCGTCATTGGATGTTACCTGTGATCTTCCTTTGAATTTCAAAGTAAATGCTCTCCTGTTTTTTCTGTGCCTTTTATCTGGAGCTGATGGGACTGTATCTGTAGTTTGAAGGGCTTTGTGTTGTGCATTGTCTCCATCCTTTGCAGCCTAATGTGGTGGTCTAAATTTTTGCCCTTTATTAATTCCCAGGTATTTGCTGCCACCTAATGTTGACATGATAGTACTGAAATTTCAGACCCAAACTTTATTGGCTAAATGTATCAATTGGGATTGCCCTAGGCTATGTAACTAACTTTTCAATTTCTTACGCAGTTGGCTCCTAGTCACCTGACTGACTGTAATACCTCATTAGCAAAACACACGTGAACTCTTGCAGTAAGTTATGGCTGATGCCACAGGTGACTAGATCTATGATTGCTGATGGAAAAACTACTCAGCTTAAAAATATTTGTTAATATTTTGTCATTTCAATAGCACCTCTGTTTAAAAGCACTTTGAGTAGATGATACCCTTTATCATATCTTGTGCAGCCTGCTCTATGGACATTGATCAGCTCTATATTTATTGATAGCAGCTCTATTCCTATATTTATGATAGAAAGTTCCATCAGTGAATCTAGAGATAATAATCTGGAGAAGTTACTGAAGTGTAGTAAAAATGGAAAAATGAAAAGGAATGGATAGGATGTGAAGAAGTATGCTACTTCAGTTTTACTGGAAGCCTATCGATATTACTGATTCCCTTAATAGGATCTCTATCACAATATTAATATTTCTCTCAAGTGAGTTGAGCAAAACACCTGAAGCAGAGATGGCTTGAGGCTTACTCTAGATAGAACTGCATGACTGAGTTTGTTGACATGCTAATCAAGTATCATCCTAATCATGCACACAGACTCAATTATGTGTTGAAGTGTTTCCTTTTGGACAGGAAACTGGGTGACAGTGAGGACGATAAATCCTTTTTTTCTCTTTCTTTTTGAATTCCCCATTATTCATTATAGTGGTGAAGACAGGACATGTTGCACTGGCAGAATCACCTTTGGTGTTCCCTCTCATCAGTTTGGGGGTTCCACCATGCTTAGGATCAAACTGCTGTACTAGAGACATGATCAGTGCTCAGGCTTCAGTGTTGCACAGTAAACTGACTGAGAGCTCAGTGCTCAAGGATATATTCCCCCATGGGAATAAAGATTTCTTCCCCTCTTCCTCTGTCTCCCTCCCCTTTGTACTGGCCGAATACAAATTTCCTTTCTTCCCCTTCTAACATGTTTCCTTTCCAAACGTGCATATGCATGTATGCATGCACATACCACTGAGACAAAACAAATGCACATGTACTGTGGTTCAGATCTTTCTCAACTGCACTACAAGGCTCTCAGGTGAAATAGATGGCGTGCAGATGTAACAGGTCAGCACAGAAGATTTTAACTCAATGCAGTTCCTACGTGAAGTAGGCCTGTAGTTGGCTGCTTTCCTGTTGGATGAATCTCACCTTGTATCACCTGTGAAGCTTGTCAAAAATTATACTCTAGAGCTGAGCAGGAAGCAGCATTCCTGAAAAAGCTCTAATCAGACTGCCCAGCTATAGGATAGATATAGAATTTTGGATATGGTCACTGTGTTTTGTTTTTTTTAATCCCCCTCAGGGAATGAGACCCTCTCTTCCCTTTCAAAAAAGTATGGATGCTTTTGTAGCTCCTGGACTGTATTACTGTGTGATCAGATGAGCGCTAGGATTGGCAAAAGGGAGGCACAATGAGTGAATTGCCAGGGTGGGGAGAAAAAGACAGGAGCCAGTGCAGCACTGATTTAGACCATGGAACCACCCCTTCACTGAAAACTCCTCAAACCACTTTCATCTGCAGTCACAACTAAGTTGGTCTTACGAAGCATACAAGTATGCTCAGATAAGTACACTGTATTTTGCTACTGGGATAGAGATTGCTGGAAGAAGGCTTAGGCAGCTGGGGAATTGTAATGTCTCAAACTGCCACCACTGTTTCAGGAGTGCGTTAACCTGGCCTCCAGAGATCAAGGTACTAGAGACCTCCAGTGGTGTTCAGGAAAACTTTATTTTGCCTGCCATACACTTTCAACATAATGGAAAAAAAAATCTGGCTTACATTGCATCAACCTCAGAGGTCTAACCAGTTCTTGACTGTCTTGGTCCTTAAGCTAGTAAATCTATCAGTGGTCAGATTTTTGGATGGATTTGACAAGATCACATGTGCACTTGATTTCACAGCTTCAAATTATATTGAAATTTAATCAAAATGGCATTGTTATTTCCTAAGTGCTGTGAGCAAATGGTATCACTCCACAGGGGTATGGCCTAAGAGTTAATATGTGGCTACTCCTCAGCGGTAGAGTTCAGGTGATAATCTTTCTTACGGTTTGAGATCTCCAGCATAATTTAATGGAACAGAAAAGCATACTGGTGTTGGTTTTGGGTTTTTTTTTCCCCCTTTTTTCCCCCTTTTTTGGGGGGGGCACTTTAAGGAGCAATCTGATGTATGAACAGATGTACCTGAAGGTCCAGGAATATCCTTTATGCTTAATCAGAGGCCTTTGTATCAGTGTCACTGCAGTGTCACACAGTGTCGTCGTATGGTTCAGACATCTTAGACTGCAGGGGGAGCTAGGTCTCCAGCATCTTCTTTGTTAAAATGATGCTGATGCCAATTGATGCTGAACAAAGGATTGCCAGCTAAACACTTTTGATTACTATGGTAATTTGAAAATTACCATTTTAGGTCTCTGAAGCATTGCAACCCAAAATATTACTAATTTATAAATTTGTTGTCCCTTTCCTAGGTCACAGAAGTGAATCTGAACAACATGTTGTGCCCAGCCATTGCAGAGAAGAGAAGCCCTGGTATCGAATCTGGGCATCTGGACATCAGACTGTCATGACTATGACTCATGGGAAACTTGTAATCCTACTGTTCTACAGTGCTGTCCCCATCTTCAAATGTAGCATGGACTTGTTTGGATTCCCCACTAAGAAAACAGACTGAAATTTCTCCTCGGGGAATAGTACATACAGGAAGCAGAGACACCTAAACTCATACTGGAAAAGAAAGAGGAGGGATGAGAGGACTGTGTGTTTATACTTCTTCCCACAGTTTATTGCCTCAAAAACACCTCTGTAATCAAGTGAGTGTTTTTGCTTTTAACTGCTGTTTCTCACTGTTAATTGCCAATGGCAAAATTAGTGGCCTTATTCTGGAAATGGTTCGTGTTTTATACATTTTGTGTAGATTACAGTAGAATCTTGCTAAGCCACCCTTTAAAATTAAGCCCAGGATCTGTCCACATTCCAGCAAAGAGAGTGTCAGTGCTACCTCATTTTATGACTTTTTTTTTTTCCTACTAAATATCAGTACACTTACATCCCAGGATAGGAAATAAAGCTGAATTATAACTCACCACTGGTAAGAACAGAGCGTATCTTGAAGTGCATCATCCTGGCTAACTCTCAGTGCTTGAATGTTGTTAAAATGGGTGTGCAAAATTCACAATTCAAATGCAGGCTGTCCACACTGTGGAGAGAGTAAACTGATTTGGTTGTATTTTGGACAGGGGAAAAAAATAAATCTCCACTTGCAACCAAAAGAAGAGTACTCTTCAACTACATTATGCTTCTATGGAAATACAAAAGAAGTATTAGTTTCTGTTAAATTCCATAAAGATTTTCACCAGCCTATTTTTTGAGAAGTTTAAATAAATAATTAGTAAGGACACTAGAACTAGCACAAGACTTCATGGGGGAAAAAGTCAGTTTAAAATAAATTTAGTCTCTCTTCGATGTTGATCTTTAGATTTTAAAGCCACACTTCCATTTCCTAGATAACAAAATTAACTATTTGACTTGTTCAAGGTCACGTGAATTCTTGTTGCAGAAGCAGATGATGAACCCAAATCTCCTGAATCCGTATTAAGTCCTTCCTAACAGTGCTACTGAAATAATAAAGTTTAAACTGAAATATCCATTACCATGCTATTTCAACCCAAGAGCAAATATATAGCCTACTTGGATGACCCTGATCTGGAATGGTCTCAACTGTCTGGGGCATGAGCATTTCTGCGAATGAGATTAGTGCCAGACTGGCAGTTGGATTAAATTTTTTGAATGTGCTTAACATATAAGAACTGCCTGTGCTCCTTAGTGATAGAGAGATAGTGAAGCTCACCGCTACATATTGAAATTGATTTCCCATGTGAGCAGCAAATAGCTTGTGACAAACCCACCACAGGCCATTCAAACAACCACTCAGCTGGATCTCAATTTTCCTTTTTGTATGCCATTGTTAACAGACTGCGCTAAAGAAAGTAGTTCACACTGGTCTGTTAAACAGTCATCTGTTGAATAGCAGTACTGCAGAGTTATAAAATCTATAGTGATTATTTGTCTAATGAGAAATGCTCACAAAATATCCCAGGTATGAATTTAAAATTAGTATCCCAAACCACATGTGGGAATCCAGCTCCCTCTGAAATGTTTCTGTGCGGAGGTCATTGTTTCCTTTTTGTCCCTTGATGTCTGGATAATGACACTACTGAATATCATACTGTTGTTTTCAGGATTGTGAAGTCTAGCAAGTGAGGGGAATTTTCTATTATTTGGTGAGGTCAGTGTGGAGTGTGAGAGTCATTATATATATATTATATTTTATATATATATATATATATATATATATATATATATATATATGTAAATTTTGCAAGGAAAAAAAAGAGGATGTTGTAGTGCAAGATTCTTAGCTGGAAGAACCTGAACAGCTCTCCTAAGTGTCTGCTGAAACACAATTCTCTGGCTAGATTGTTTGAGCTGAATACGAGAAACATGGGTTCAAAGCCAAACTATGCCATTGCTCTGCTTTGTAATCTTGGGCAGTTTACTTAATCTCTTAAAGACTGCGTTCTTCCTCCAGTCCTGTTTCATAGCTAGGATCACTTGTCTATTTTAGTGTTTTACATGTTGCCTAGTGAAACAATGTAGGCCTCTAAGTTGTCCCCCAGATATCAAGGTCTCTGAATTCTAGCTTTTCTGAATGTTCATCTCTTTAGTCTAGTACCATCTGTTCTCAGGCTTTATACAATACTTCTGAAATAACATAAGTAAATGTCAACCGGGTGAGTTCAGGTGAATACAAATATGGTATAGCACTACTCTACCAGTTCCTGGGAGCTGTTTTAGAGAGCTTAACTTATTTAAATATTATTTTGTGTATTGCATCTAGGTTAAAAATGCACTTAAAATTGCAAAGACAACAGTGAAAAACTTTGCAAGTCAAATGACATTTTCTTTACAGCTAGGGAGGCAGCACAAAAAGTTTATGTATAGCTTGACCAGGTCACTTAAAGTTGGTACTTTGGTAATAGAGCTGTGGTCACTTAAACTCTGACACCAAGGCTACTTGCTTCCTCTCTTCCTATCTATAATGAAAAACCATATGCAAGGTGGTGTCATGTATCTGCCATCTTACTGATGTTTTCAGGTAGTGGAGTTTAACTAATACCATTGCTATTTAAGTGAAGCTTTCTGTACTGGTTTGTAAATAGGATACCCCTCAGTTCTTAGAGCATACTTGCTAAGTATGTTAGAAAGTATTAGACTAGTCTGAATTTTCTCCCTTTAACTATAGAGGACTCCATTATTCGTATCAACTTCACTTTTAAGTTTGGATTTTGCTTGTAGTTCAGACGCTTCCTCTGATCTTCATCCAGCCACTGGAAAAGAAATCCTATAAGCTGTCTTACGCTTTCACAGAAGCTCATATTTGTCATGGTTGCATCAAGCCACAGTTTGCTTACTAAAGCATGGTGTGCAATTGTATTTTGGGTAAAATTACAACAATGTTGTTGCTTATTAAAGTCACAGTGAGAGTGACATACGGGGTGCATATGCGCTGCTGTCATTCAAGTATACAACCAACTTCTTGCTCTCTGTTGACTAGGAACAGAGCCGCTATGTTATTTTCAGTGGATAAGGGATAGCTCTACTGCTTTAGAATGCAAAGTGTAGGTAGTTTTGGGAAGAATATTGTAACTTTCAGAAATTTCCATTTAAATTACATTGATTTTACTGTAGCTACCTGGCATGACAGCCAAAATTATAGAAAAATAAATGCAGAAAAGAATTGTAAAAGGGCAATAAGGATTGAGAAAGCAGTCCTCTGGTGATTTAAAAACAGAGAGCATGCATGACTAAATGGTGGTGTGGTGAAGCAGGTAAAAGGAGTTATTTTGCCTTTATCTTCATAAGATACTGTACATGGGCATACTCATACCAGCTTTAGTCTAGTGAGTACTGTCATAGCTACCTACACATGTACATAGTTATTCTCAGTCCCAATAGGCTTGTACAGCCTATGCTGAAGTCTATTGAATCTTTATGGTTATTGCTGAATGTGCTAGCTAGTGAAGGGTAATATCAGTATAGCCTGTCTCTGCTATAAGGCATCCTTTGAGTAATGAATATAACTATCAACATTTGATAATATCTAACAGGGCAGAGAGCAGGCAAAGGCAGATAAAAATGACAGTATTTTTTTTTTTACAATTGTCTGAAAGTATACAACTTTTTACAGAGCCTGAGCACCATGACAGTGTGCCTTTTTGTGTGTGTGTGTCCCCCTAGGTTATTAAAGTCATAAGGAAAGCAATATTTTTCCCCATATCTTATTAACATGTCTGCTAGTAAGACTTTGACAACTCTGTAAACTGTTTCTGTTCTCGCCATATGTTTGAATACTTAATTCTAAAAATAGCCTTGCATCTAAGGGTACTTTTATTAGAGTATTATTACTTCTTTGGTGAACTCTACATCATGTGACATTGTGTTTTTTCACTAAATTGCCAAAACTCGTTTTCAGGAGGAGAGCCCTGAAATACTGAGGCATCTGTGGTGTCTACTGAATATAAAATTAATTGCTTATACTGTATATTTGAGAGTATCTCCACAGCAATTTTCACTTAAGAGCACGGTCTGTCACTAATGGATTGACTACTTTATAAAGGTTTTCTGTTTCTATGCACTATCAGTGCAAATTACTTGAATAGATGTCAACCAACGATGAAATAGGAGGAAATGGCCATCAAGCTACACTCTAATGCAGCACTGTGCAGTAATTGCCACTGCCTGGGTTAGTTCTGTACATGCTAAAGTCATAGCTCCCATAACAAGCAGGTGTTTGAGTACAAAAATAACCTGATTTCGAAGACTCCATTGTATGCTGTTACAGTATTTTAGATACATTTAGTACTTCTGTGTTAGAAGGAAAAATTAGGTAAATGAGGTAAAAATCACTGGTGTTGGTGGAAAATAGGCAAGCTTACTGAGCTAATATATTGTACATTTTAATGTTGGAGCAGAAGGAGGGAAGAAACTGATCCGGATGCTGCAGGTAAGAAATAAGGCTCTCAAATATTAATTACTATAACAGGAGTCTCTAGGTTATCAGCTAAAACCAGATACCCCAACATCTAGAGGAGAAAAGAGGATTTTCCATGAGTGTTTGGACACAGTAATTCAGCTGAATACTAATGTATTCCTTTCTTTTCAAGGTGTCTACACTCCAGAACCACTCTCCAGTTTCTGGTGGGCTCTTCTGTCTACTGGGCTTATGTTTGTATACCATTTTAGCATCTTGCAGATTCTGGGATTGGTAAGTAAATGTGTGTTAATAAACAGATAGTTTGCAAGTACATTCAAAATAAAAACACTGACTAGTTTTTCAAAGTGTCCAGATTCACATGGATAAAATTACTTGAATACAAATTTTTAATCGCATGTCCTAATGGCCATTTGTACCTCATATTTCACAAGTAGTGGTAAAACCTTCCATAAATCAGCTATGCACCCATGTAAATCCATCTCTTAAATGCACAACTGCATTCAGATCTGCTTTCCTTCTGAAAGCTGGCCAATTGATGCTGAACAAAGGATTGCCAGCTAAACACTTTTGATTACTATGGTAATTTGAAAATTACCATTTTAGGTCTCTGAAGCATTGCAACCCAAAATATTACTAATTTATAAATTTGTTGTCCCTTTCCTAGGTCACAGAAGTGAATCTGAACAACATGTTGTGCCCAGCCATTGCAGAGAAGAGAAGCCCTGGTATCGAATCTGGGCATCTGGACATCAGACTGTCATGACTATGACTCATGGGAAACTTGTAATCCTACTGTTCTACAGTGCTGTCCCCATCTTCAAATGTAGCATGGACTTGTTTGGATTCCCCACTAAGAAAACAGACTGAAATTTCTCCTCGGGGAATAGTACATACAGGAAGCAGAGACACCTAAACTCATACTGGAAAAGAAAGAGGAGGGATGAGAGGACTGTGTGTTTATACTTCTTCCCACAGTTTATTGCCTCAAAAACACCTCTGTAATCAAGTGAGTGTTTTTGCTTTTAACTGCTGTTTCTCACTGTTAATTGCCAATGGCAAAATTAGTGGCCTTATTCTGGAAATGGTTCGTGTTTTATACATTTTGTGTAGATTACAGTAGAATCTTGCTAAGCCACCCTTTAAAATTAAGCCCAGGATCTGTCCACATTCCAGCAAAGAGAGTGTCAGTGCTACCTCATTTTATGACTTTTTTTTTTTTTCCTACTAAATATCAGTACACTTACATCCCAGGATAGGAAATAAAGCTGAATTATAACTCACCACTGGTAAGAACAGAGCGTATCTTGAAGTGCATCATCCTGGCTAACTCTCAGTGCTTGAATGTTGTAAAATGGTCACAGTGAAGAAATGTACGCTGAATCTCCCAGTGACAAGTGTGAAACAATGAGGTTCTACTGTATTTTCATTAAGCTGGTTGAAAATATTGGAGAACAACAGTAACTTGTTACAACAATATTTGTAACAACAAAAATTGTAAACAAAAATTATGTTTTAACTGACTACTATATTTCTAAGCTGCTGCGGATGAATATCTGACTAGGTCCCATTGTATCTTAAAGCTTTGGAGATGTTTTTATTTGAGTGACTGGAAAAACATCAGGTTGAAACTATTTCAAAAAGCCATGTAACATCTAGGCTAAAATAGATATTTCGTCCACTGTTCTGACCTACCTCTGAACAAGATGGTTATTGACATTTAGCTTAGACTGGAGAGGGAGGGAGTAGAGTTACAAAGTCCAATGTGAACATCAGATTTTTTTTTTTTAACTTACTAGCTTTTGAAACATTCCTGCTCTGTGCTCTACACTGACCTCAGCAGAGTGGTTAGTCAGGGAACAAAATTAAATTATTTTTTCTCTACAGCTCTAATATGCTCTGTATACTGATTTAAAAGTATAGGTATAAAATGGAGAGTTAAGTCAGTCCACCCTCTAATACAGAGGCAGTGTTCCAGTTTACTAGTATGGCTGCATTTATATTAAGAGATAGCACTAAATTTCTTGTTGACACTTTTTGGAGTAGAATGGGATGCAAGTAGACAGCATTATAAATAGTAAACTGTGTGTACCTCTTCAGATTTTCCAAGTCTAGAGGGAGAAATTGTTAGGCAGAAAGATGGGAAATCGTGACCTGTATATATTCAGATAGTTTGAAGTCCATTGTTTGTGCAGACTGTTGCTATTTCAGGGCTGCAGGAATTGTGTTGTACAGAAGTTTGTTGCAATTTATAGATTCTTTTCATTGTATTGTCATAGCTGTGACTTGTAAGATAAAACAAA
>NW_026991348.1:0-42500 GCF_036370855.1 Dromaius novaehollandiae | reverse complement strand
CTGGCCTCAAGTTCAGGAGCAGCAATGGGCATCTTGCATACCCGACCCTAGCGCAAGCCCCAGGGCCCTTTGCAGAGCGGGCGTCTGCATGTAATTCCCCAGAATGGGGTTCTGCTTGGAGACCCCCGGAAGCGATTGCTCCCACCAGCCCTCTGCACAGCGGCTCTGTGGCTGTGTGCCGTGGCTTACGCCCTTCTCTGGGATGCTGCTGCCATTGTGGTCTAGGGAGGTCTCGGCCTCACAGCAATCGGGGGCAGAATTGCACAGTTTGGGATGAGCTGCCACAACAGCTCATCAGTACCAAAAGGGAACTCAGGCTTCCCTTCCCCACCTTACCTTATGCTGGGTCTGGAGCCTCCAGAACTGGTCTATGCTGTTTATGTTGCTAAAATGACTAAATGAATGTGAGAATTTGGGGGAGAGAGGGTTAAATTGACTGCTACAGTCAAAAGGCTATTAGGAGTGTCAGAGCTGCTGTAAAACAGTGCCAGGATGCAACTGGGTTGAGGAGGGAGGGGAGGCCGTGGCGCACTCCCCTTTTCTTAGACAGTAAGCCGTGTTGGCTCCCTTGCTTGTGAAGAGCTGTACACTCTACTGCTGAAGGGAGGGAGGGGAGTTAAATTTTCCCTCCCTCTCTGCTGCCCCCCGCTTTTTGTTTTCAAGGTTAGTTTTAAACTTAATTTTTTCAGCTGGTCTTATGCTATGGCTCCCCAAGAAGCTGCATCAGCATAGCTGAGCAAAGATGATTCACATACAGGGAAGAACAGGATCAGAAAGGGAACAAGAACTGCTGTAGCCACTGTGTCATGTAACTTGATTTTCCTTATGCTCAATTATCTCTGGCATCTGTTTGGAACCTTCCTCAGATAGACAAATATTTGTCTAATTTGCAGGATACTGGTTTGAATGGGAAAGCAGACTACTTAATCTTCTTATGGAATTTATTCTTTTTAGTGACAGAGGATGATTTTCTTTTCCCTGAATAGCTTGTTTTATGGGCAGCTATGATTTTTATGGGTGATTTTTTTTTTTTTGCTTATTTATGCTGAAAATTAAAGAGCAAAATTATATTGCTATTCTTGAAAGCTAATCAGCATTATCTCCTGTGGTATTATGGATACAATCGAGGTCAAACTAACTGGCTGATGCACTGTACCTGGAGATGTGGTTTTACACTGCACTAGTGCAGTGTACTATTGAAAAGGATGGTCCTGGCTTTTCCTGGTCAAATATTCATAATTGTTCTTTTGTCCCAATGTTAACGGTTAGGAAGACATTAGGACTCGACACGGTGCAGAACAGGAGTGGGACTGTGTGGCCAGACACAGACTATCCCTTTCAGCAGTGGCCCAAGTTTTAGAAATGTTTAAGCTGATTGTAAAAATCTCACTCTCCATCTTGGGATTGATTTGCTGTCCGCTGCCAGGAAAAAAAAAAAAAAATCATCTGCAGTGCTGATGGCTAGACTGTGCAGAGAAGTTTTTCTTAAGTAGTCAGAGGTGTGTGAACAGAGACCTCTATGTTTTTTAAAAAAAAAAAGAAAGAAAAAAAAAAGGAAAATAGGAGACACTTGCTAGTAAACAAAACTAGGATGATGAATTGATTACTCTGTTGGTGAAAGACAGTCTAAATTTAGACACTCTCCAAGCACATCCATACATGCAGCATTAGTAACTACAATAAAATTGTTTACTGATCAGTTTGTTAATGCAGACTGAGTAAGCAGCACTCCAAAGCACAAGAGGGCGCTAGTAAAACTTCTGCACCCACCATAATGTCTGGCACTAGCCAACGGACATTAAAATTATGGTGCCAAGGCTTTAGCTGTCCAGGACACGTGCAGTGCTACTTTTCAAGGGTTCAGACAGCGTGTGCAGTGTTTGAGCTCTGTCTATGTGTTCAGCGTTCTTCTATTTAAACACCAAAGAAGAAATTCCACTTTGTTGCCTTTGCAGGGTGCAAATTAACAGCTCTTGGTCATACTTACATAAATCAATGAAAGACCACAGTCTATGAGCACCTACCTATATTTGGTTCTGGTTCAGCTTCTTAGGGCTTGACAAACACTGCTAATAAGCAAAGCCCACCTGTGCTTAAGCAGGTGCTGCCTTGCTGAAGCTGGGAGACAGGAACAGGCGGTTCATTTGCACACCTTAAGATTATAGAGTACCTCAGTGTAGCAGTTCTATCCCTCTATCTCTGGCCTTAGTCAGGGTTTTGATATTTCTGTATATTGGATAATGTTTTGTAAAACCTAATTGTATTTCCTTTCAGAAACAGCTATTTGCAACTATTTAAACACTGTACTTTTATGTCCTAAGTCTTGTGTCTAAACTGCAGGCATTGGTTTCCTATACATTTATAGATAATGGAAAAATATAGATGGGCTGGGGTTTTTTTGCTGTTGCAATTGTTTCACTAGAGGCAGACTGTTATGAATTAAATTAGTCTTAGCAGTTAAAGCTCTGAAAAGGCCAAAAAATCAGGAAGAGGGCATATGTCAGCCCTTCTGCTGGTATGTGGAAGGTTTCAACAGGCAGACAGAGGTCAACCTTGATGTTTTCATATTTACAGTGACAAGATACATAACACATCTGTTGAGTTTTGTGATCTTGTACTCAGTGCTATTGCTCTAAATCTGTCTTGCAGCTTTTAATGTAACTTAGTTAAAGCCAAGGTGGTTTTAAAATTGATTTTATTTTTCTTCAGGGTAAATTTTGTACTTTTTAAAAAAATTATTTCTGCATTTACCAACCGAGTCATTCTCTCAATGCTGCAGAGGACGCAGCAGGCAGAACAGCGAGCATGCCCACCCACATCACTCTCGCCAGCCAACTGTGCCGGGGAGCTGGAGCTGCTCATGCACTGGGCTGAGGCACAAAGCTGTCTTTGGAAACTTGCAGTTCCAGTTGCCCAACTCTCTCATTCAAGCATCATGTTATCCAGGCACAGACTGGAATGGCAGGGGCAAGGATTGATGTGGGGGGCTGAACTGCCGCCTATGCTGTTAGTTCTGAATAATTTGTAAAAGTGTTCTACATTTTGTAAACTTTTTAATGTGCTAAAACTTGGTTATGAGGTAACATTTGCAAATAAGGGGTAATTTGTGTATTTGTTTTTGTATTTTGGTCCATTTTTTTGTTGTTGCACCCTAAGTCCAGCCAACTGGGCAAATAGTTGTTAAATCTTTATATTGAAACAAATAAATGCATTTTAAGGGATACTGTACAGTTTTGTTATTCTAGACCTACTAGGCACTGTGTGCGTCTTGCGTATGACTTCGTAAAACTAGGTAGGAAAACTGAACTTGGCTTTCCACTTCAATTTGTAATACTAACAGATTTCTAGGGGGCCTTGAATATTTGACAGCTAATCACCAATCAGATAAGAATATGGATTCTCCTCTAAGCTGTCTGTAATGCTCGTCTTGGTCTACTCTGCATGTAGCCATTCCTTTAAAAGAGAGCAACGATTATCAGCATTTCTGGATAGTCTAAGCATTCAAGCAGGACTTGTGCCTGTTATCTGGCAATCCCCACAAGAGAAACCTGAGTCTACCTTGCTGACAGATCCTTTAATCATTGCTTAAATACTTCCTGTCCATATCTTATGGATGAAAAGCACAGGAAACAGTATATGATGTCTCTCTGTACTCTCCTTCCACTTCATTATGATGTGACATTTGAAAATAAGGGGTAATTTGTGCACTTGTTTTTGTATTTGCCACAACTTTGGTAGAGAATGTTGTTTATTTCCTGTCCTGTTCTATGTCACTTCACTAGAACAACAGAGAATAGAACAGAACGTGTACTGAAGATTTCAGCCTAAAACTTTGTCCAGAAAACTACTCGAAGGTACTTGAACTGAAGTTCCATCTCTAATGCACTTCACAAATGTTTCTGGCAGTAATTAAAGGACCTTTAGGTATACTGCAAGTGTTGTGACCCAGTCCATCTCAGACCAGCAAGCATGTAATTGTGTAAGTTTCCTGGCAAATACCGTTCCTGGAAAGAGAAAATATTGAATATGCCCACCTTTCTGACTGGAGTTTATTATATGTGCGTTGCAGGAGGTTTTCACCAGTCTGGGAGCAGAATCAATACCACAGCTTCATTTCTCTAACAATGCTTAAAGCAGAATCATTATACTAGACTTCTGCCTAAGCATCAAGTGCTTTATGGAAACCTGAGCAATTTCTTTTTCACTTGCCACTGCTAGTTATTCTCTAAATCTCTCTGCAACTCTAATCATTAAGTCAGCCTTTCACTGTTTAATACCAACAATGTAGGTAAGTTGTCAGCTCTGAAGCATCCTTAATGCTCAGTGTTAGTTTCTTTTCAGTGTAATACTACATAGCAGGCTGAAGGAGCAAGAAGAGCAGGGAACTTTTGCTGGAAGTTTCACTAAGTATACACCTCAGTGAACTATGAGTTCTAGGTAGATGTTACCAATTTCAGACTAATGATACCAAATCTGTAAAATGCTAAAATGACAGTCTAAGCTATTTGCTTAAGTAGCTTTTTCCTGCAGAGTTAAATTTTATCTTCCACATAGAGGCTTCAAGCAAGTGGAGTAACATCTGTATCAATCCTCAACATCTGAAGATTACATGGATTTTTTAGTTATTTATTTTTTTAAGAATTTGCACCTATGGACAGGAGACACAAATCTTAGATTAGTCAAAGACAAAAACATGCGCAGGGGCACATTAAAATTTTCTGCTTTGTCTCAATAATTGTCTTACAGAGGGAGTACGTTCCCTTTCACTCATACTCAACAGAAAATGTCTCTCAGTGCAACAGACATTTAATTCAGGAAACACGGTTTTAGAAGTCAGTTTTCCCTCTGTCTTGGGAACTGTGTTTTGTCATCAGCACAGCTGGATGGGGGCTTTGCTGCCTCACAGGAGCACACGCCTTCCTCCCTCCTCAAACAAACATCCCTTCAGCATGAGCATAGCTGTCCACGCCGGGGGGAGGAGGATGGCCAAGCCTTCCTCCCCTCCTGCCAGGCACCCCAGGAAGCTCTGCCACCAAGCCAGAGTTACTATAGGGACACTGAAAACCAGTGCTGACAGTTACAGCTGTTGAACTAATGGTTCTGGTACGCTGTTCTCACTGGATCTCCTTCCCAAATAAAAACTTAAAAATGGCCATACTGCCTTAGACTAAAAGTTTTGGGGGAAGGGAAAAAATTTCCTTCCCTGGCCCACCATACATTGAAGGAACCCCGTAAGTTAACGAAAAATCCAAACGATCACTTTTTTCCTGTAAAATGGGGTCAACATTGTTATGGAAATTAGGCTTGTCGGCCACCATAACAGGGCCCGACCCTAGGTTGCCGCAGAAAAGTTCAGAGCCAAAACAAAACAAATTAAATAATTAAATTTTAATGACGCGTGTGCAATAATTACAGCTCAAGCTGGGTGCCTCCAAAGAGGGACCCTAACATAAACAAATCCTGGGCAATTACAGTTTTTTCAACTTACATTTCCCACCCCTCACGCGGTAGTTAGACCAATAGTAATTTTTTGGTCTGGGGTCTCCTGCTCCTCATTGGGTCTCATCGTCATTCTGAGGTAAGCTGTTTTTCTCCTTATTTTTGTTTTTTGCGGTCTCTGATGACGGTTGTACCTCTGTTTTTGTTGGGTCTTACTGTTGTGTCTCAAGGTCCTGAGGAGGAGGAGGAGGTGATTCTAAAGCATAACAATTATCACTGCCCCAGCAGTGAGCTAAGGCTTTGTCCCTCAAGGTCCTAATGCCCTGCACTGGTCTTATTTCAAAGCCTTGACACCCTCCCTTTCGGAGTGTGAGACGCAGGAATGCAGACCGCTTGTAACTTCCTTAGCTTCCTAGCTTGAACCAGCTCTGAGGCCCTTTTCTTACTGGACTAAGTAAAAGTTCATTATTTTATCTAAGTGCGGCCTAAGGCTTCAGCAAATTTAGCGCCTCATGCTAAGCAAGTTTCATAGAAGTTGTGCTAAGCGGCTACCTCTAGACAGTTTCGGTTCGCTATTCTTTAACAACATGACTAATGTACCCATTAGCTGGACACGACATGAAATAAATCGCTCATGGCAACGCAAACCTTGATATTCTTTAAAATTACACCTTCTACTATGAGATTAATATGAAGAAAGTATACTGAAATTATTTCCTTGAAGATATTATTTGACATAAATTTTGCTGCATGAATTCATTTTTCAACTTAGTACTATTTATCCTGTTGAATAATGTTCCTATTGTAGCGCGGGGAAGCGTATTGGTCACACCAGTGTAACTGGTTCTGCAACCAAGCTGCGTTCTGTGAAAGTCAGAACCACTTCCACCTCTCAGAGAGGAAGAGGCCCAATGCTGGACATAATTCAGTGTTTAAAGTTAGACATAAAAAGTACAAAACTGGACCTGAAATGCTGATATAAGTTGGAGTGTTCAGTGACTCACTTCTGAATTAGACTGCAAGCTGCACCTGTCCAGTTTGTTCCTACAGTAGGCAAAATGAAAAGACTGAGTTAATCTCAGAGAAATATTCCTAACGTCATTAGCATCTAAAACACCAATTTCAAATGTTCCAATAAAAACAAACAAAAAAACTGACCAAGCCACACAATTAAGCAGAGAAACATAAAAAGAAATGGTGATTCTTTTTCCTTATTTTATTGGATAAATGATTTAAAAGGTAATAACAATAGTGTTAAAACTACTACAATATCTTTCCACAGCCATATCTCACAGACCCACAGATAACCTTCTATATAATTATTTTTTGCTTTTTCCTCATTTTTATCTTTTAAGCCATACTTATATTAAAATGCCCATTTCAACAGTTTCTTCACACTAATAGCAATTAAATGTGGAAGGAAGGAGGATCTAGTTATAAAGGAAGGGGTTTCAGGTAATCTGTGATATTATTGTAATCAATCAAGTTGCTAAGGAAGGAAGGAAAAGAGAGAGGCCTTACAAGCTACTCCAGGTAGCTTTAAGCCTATTGTGTGTCACCGTTGCATTACAGATAACTCAGGATGCTGGTGAACAATTCAAAGTAGTTTTTTGGTAACATATAAAACACTAAAATAACTTAGAAACTAGATCCAAATATTTTGAAAAGAATCAACTTTGATATACAAAAACAGTCATAAGTTGTTACAAAAGTTTCAAACAAAAGTTTGTTTTCTCAGTGCGTTTATGTACCAGCGCAATTACTGGGTCCAGAGCAAAGAAAGAGGTTTTTATTCTTTACTTTTTCTTTAACAGTAATAAAAAATGAGGAAAACATAAATTTGTATGTAAAGAATCATCGCTGGTCTTAAGAATAAATGTAACCAGAAACCCTTAAATCTGAGAGGCACACTTTGGGTTTCCTTTTTTTCTATTTTTTTCTTTTTTTTCTTTTTTTTTCCAACATAAAAGGAAAGTCACCAGTTTATTTAAATGGAGTAGCTACTCAGACGCCCCAAATAAACTTAATTCAATTAACATCACTAGCAAAAATCAGTTAGAAACTGTACAAAAATAAAAAAGTTAATACATTTAATCCTGCAGGGATTTTGTAAGGACTGGAAGGCAGGCTTTAGGAGCAGCATTTGGGCATGGCTGGAGGCTTCTTTGGTTCGATCTAACACACACAAGAGATGTAACCTACTCCAGGCAACAATTTTAAAACCCCGCACATTTGAAGACAAGTAAGGAGGTCCATATACAAACGCCAGGGTGTGCCAGTGGATTGGACTGTCTCGATTAAACAGCAGTATATCTGAGGTCAGAACTCGAGCGTGCCCTCCCCCTGCCACCAGCAGCAGCGGGGCGGAGATGGTGGGACGTCAGTGCTACAGCAGTCGGGGCAGAAGGCGGCCGCTTGAAGCACGACTGAGCAGCAGCTTCACGTCAGCTCTAGGGGTTTGTCGTCTAACTCAGTTTACAGAGCATGGTTTTTAGGAACATTAAGCAAAAGAATTAAAAGAAAACCCTTTTAATGGAATAAGGCAAACTGATTAGTGCTCATTGGAAGTTAGCGTTCCAACTTAAAACAGTGAAACAGGCTACGTGGTTGTACCTTAACTTCTTATAAAGTACCCCAAATAATAAAAAAAAGTCTTTATCTAAAACCAGCGACGTATCTGAAAGGGCAATAAACATAATTACAAGGGAAGGCCATTTACGAAAGCGTTTCTTGATCAGCTTTAAGCAAACAGACCTATTCTGTCCCAGTGCATGTCACAGTGAACTGCACATTTTGTACAAATAAACCCACAATTACACAGAAAACATCTGTAGCATTCTCAGCACTTGCGTGCTGAGGAGGTAGGTGCCCTAGAAACACTGTAGACAGACTGATTATTCTAAGCATTTTTATAAAATATCATACAAATCTGATTGACCGTAGACTTTGTAACAGTTTTTTTAATTAGTGATACAAAACTCTGGTCCAGAAGGGTCTGGCATTAACTCATTTTAAAAGCACACCTTTACAGTTTGAACCATATTTTTAAGCAACGGCTACTGAGAGTTAGACAAAAATGCGTTGTGCATTATGCTGTGTACAAAAAGGAGACAAAACTATCCTTTTTTCCCCCCAAGCCACGGTGGGAAGTATTGCTGACCTCGTCCTTAAAAACCTGCAGGATTGTTTATTCATCAGTATAGCATTACTACACTGGTAAGAAATTCCGTATAACATCTGCATATATTGAAGATTTTTTAAAAAAATCTGATATGATTTTAGATCCGCATGACCAGTCACGTGACCTGCTTGAGGTTGATTAGCACCTTTCAATACATATATATTTTTATATATAATAGATCTTTTTAAAAAACTTCTAACAATGAGCTCATACAGAAGCATGAGCATGCTGTAACGAGATGACAGATAAAGATGGGGTTGGATGACTTCTTTTTGCAGCAGACAATATGATTCAGTTTGTGCTCAGTTTCACCTATAAGGGCAAAGAGGAGAGGCGGAAAAAAAACCAAAAACCAAAAAAAACCCCTCTGTCAGGTAGCCACTTGTTCACAATTTCCACTTGAAGATTAATCCATTTAAAAATGTTCCCCAAGTAGAAACACAACAGTATCATCCAAAATAGCCTCTATATAAACTTCTATTAATTTCTGCAGCGTCTGCCTGGCACCTCTTGGCTCCTGAATTTTCAGGCCCTCTGTTTATTTATAAATTAAGGCACCACAACTGAAAATGTTAATATTTGAACATCAGATGCTGTGGATGAAGGAATGCCGAAGACCTTCTATAAGAACCTCCATAAAAATTAAGTAGCAAAGCTAATCTCACATAAGGGATGAGCATAATTTATCCAAATCTCTTTTTGAAACACTGAAACATTTACAATTAGTCTGACATTTGTTACATCTTAACTCAATTTAGCTATTGGAATTCTGTTGTATGTATTTTTTACAAACCTTTGTTATTTGAAATAACTGTAATTTCTGCTTACTGCAGTTTACTCATCCGTATTAGGAAGGTCTTTTCTATAACAGATAGGATGTGTTATCCCCTAGAACATGCGCTGAACTATGACAGGTATTAGTGGGAGTTCTGCCCCCCCATGGCTGGGGGCGCCGGGCCCGCCTCTGAGCCGCGCTCCCTCACGGAGCCGAGATCCGCTCCCGCTGCCTGAGGTCCCGGGCCGCTGCTCTGAGGGCGCCGATCGCGGCGCGCGGGCGAAGGGCCGTTGGGCGCGCGGACGAGGGGCCGTTGGGCGAGGGGGGCCGTTGGGCGAGGGGCCGCTCGGCGGCCGTCCGGCGTCCAATCAGCGGCCGTCCGGCGTCCAATCAGCGGCCGTCGGGTGCCCGGGCAGCGGCGGCTGGACGCGCAGGGCTGTCGCACGGCCCCGAGGGGCAGGGGGAGCAGGGCGCGCAGGCGGGGGAGGCCGAGGCCGAGGGCAGCGAGCCGAGGAGCCCGGCGCAGGACGGCGTGGGGGCCGGGTAAGGGGAGAGAGGCGGCCGCGGGGCGGGGCACGTGGGAGTGCCGGCCGAGGAGAAAGGCAGTCCTGTAACGCTCAGGCGGAGGAGAGTGAAGGGTGTTAACGGGGCTGGGAGGGTAACGGGTCTCGGGGCGAGCGGCTGGCACCGCCGTGCAGTGACCCCGTTCATCTGTAACTCCTCTCCCCTTGCAGGCTGTTGCTTGCAGTTACCGTCCTGGCGTCAAGAGGCAAACCCCCCAGTGTAGCCTTGTTGTGGGCTGCTGGCTTCTCCTGAAGCTCGGGAGGGAACAGAGGGGACGTCCTTGCATTTCATGTTTCGTCAGCCCGACAGCATTTTGGCTTTGATTCCATCTTGCTCCTACCTGTTCCTGGACAGTGACGGGGAGGAGAAGAGGCACTATCCCACCATGTCCCGTTACAGCCTCCATAATCTCCTGGACTGGCTGTACGGAGGGGGTGGAGCCCAGCTTTGCTGGCAATGGAGGGCCAGAATGCGCTGCCTTTCTCTCCGGGCAGCAGCGTCTGCTGGAGAGCTTGGTCTTCCTCAGTGTGGGTTTTGTGGAGATCCTTCTGTCCCTGTGGAAGCTGAGGCAGCTGCATTGCAGGGAGCTGGAGGGTCATCTGCTACAGCAGCCCCAGGCTAAGCAGGAGAGCTTGGGCAAAAATCTGCTACTGGTGGCTCTCTGTCTCATCTTTGGGCTGGAGGTGGGGTTCAAGTTTGCTACCAAGACTGTCATTTACCTGCTGAGTCCATGTCATGTGGTCACTATGATGGAGGTAAGGCCCATGTGTGGTTACCAGGAAGTTTGCTTTAGCTTTATACTTGCAAGGCAGTATTTTTATATAGTCAGTTGTGGACCAAAAGTGCATAACAAGGGTACAAATGTCAAGAATTGATATAAATTTTTAATAATGATTTAGTTTTTAATTGGCCAAACTGAAATCGATGAAGAAGCAAACGTCAAATGAAAATACTAATGTCAAACTTCCTGCTTGGAAAGGCAAAAGATTAGTTACCTTTACCTGATCATTGCTTCAAGAATAGAAAATGCTGTTTCCAGTGACAGTAGTGGTAAAATTTGCACCAAATTTAATGAAAGCAAGGCTGTTGCTAACAGGCTGATGTAGTTCACTGGTAACGTTTTCAGGTAAGTTTTTTTTCAGGGATGTGAATGTGTTTTGTGAAGTTGTTGAAGAAATGAATTACTCCTCGTGCAGAAAATTTTGATACTGGCTTTCTAATTTTAAAAGCTGAATGGTAAGGAGGCCAGTCTTACCTCTGTCACATTTATCTGTGGGATGAAATAAGTGGTCTGGCTGAATACCTGTGGGTACACTGTGTAACTTAATGACTTGTGTCTAGCTTGCAGATGCACTTTAATATACAGTTTGTGTAGCGGTTGGAATACTGGAAATGTTCATAAACAATTATTGAACTGTGATATCTAAACCTTATGAGCTCTATTTTCCAATGGTCCTGTACATGTACCTAGAAGTCACCTTCACTGAGAATGTAATTATTTTTGACATCTCCCAAACTCCTTTATAATTTTGTTTAATTTCTCTAATGCTCTAGCCTCAACACTGGACAATTTACAAAATTTAAGCTCAAGAATTAATAAAAGAATGTCAAAAAGACTTTCATAAAAGCTGCCATGATAAAAATATCTGTCTAATAGCAATAACAAATAAAAATCAAACCAATGTAGTTCTTACTCTCAGTCTCCCTTTGCAGAAGGCAGAGGATCAGGGGCAACTGATCTAGGCTGTATCAGATCAAGCCAGTTCTTACTTTCACTCCTGGAGAGCATTTTCTGAAAAAGGAATGGTAACATTGTTTTCTTGTAGTACCAGAGGTCTAAGGGAGATGGGTATCCATTTAAGAGGGGAAAACCAAGCTCTTTACAGAAATATGCAAGACATTTATAGCAATTAACTTGCTGTTCCAGAACTTAATTAGTAGGGTATGTAAATTGCTTAGCAGTGATGCAACGTTAGCTCATAGGACTATAGGACGCTTGCTGCCCATAAAGTAGTAACAATAGCTGTGCAATCAATTAGTCAATATTGGTAATGAAATGGAAAACATAAGTTAGGCAAGAGCTGTAGAAATATTTGAGAAATGAAAAGAAATGGAATGTGGCCATATTATTTTAACTCTTAATATTTACTGGAAGATTTTCCGATTAATTCTCTGGATTAGAAGGTAAGGTTAGATTACTGTTATGACAGATAAGTTTAGTTCCCCTGATATGGTATTATGATATTATGTTACAATAGTAATGTGATATTTATTATAGGTGTTCAGAAAAAGCTGGTATTTATGCATAAATCAGGGAGCTACTATTATTTAGCTCATTTATTAATGGTCTCCTCCGGGAAGACAGAGATTTACCTTTTGTAGCGAGGCATGGGCAACTCTTTTTAAATAATCTCTTTCAGACCACAGTTGCAAACCAGTTGTGGAGCATGTTTAAATCTATGCTAATAACTAATTGGAAATTAGTTATTATACAGCAGTTTATTCTGTGAAATTCAGAAGATGGTATGTCAGCAAAATGCAGAAGTTACGCCTCTTCATCTTTAAACAGCTGCCTTAGGTATAGGCAGGCCCATGTTTAATGTCGAGGATGAAAACAGTTGCAAAACAACAGCGTTCAACAGAGAAAACAAGTTAGATAACAAGACTGATGTCTTCCATCAGCAAGAAAAAATATATACGGTTGGAATCTTGTGAGTTTTGTTCTTCTGCTCTGAGTTTGCTCAAGGCAGCAGGTTGGCAATGAGATATATGAAAATACAATGTTACCATTTTCTTCTGTTCTTACAATTGTTTGTACATAATCCTGCTGCTGGGCCTAAACAATAGGATGAACAGTGGTAGGAGGTGAAGAGATGAAACGTGCTGCAACATTTGAGGTCACTGAAAGGGAAGCCAACAGTAGCTGTTGGTAAAGGTCTCTTCTTGCACTCGATTTCTATTTTCCTTTTCTAAGCTGAGACTATTTCATCTCAGAGCAACAAAGGCTCTGGGCTGTAAGCCAGAAATATTTGGAACTGGAAACTGCCCTCCAGTTTTGTCTGCATAAAAGCAAAAGTCCTGCTTTTGAATGACCTAAAAGTGAAATGAACTAACAAAATAAAATGAGACTTAAACCTTGCGGTGTATTTGAGTAGACAAAACTGCATAATATAATGGTTACTGAGTTGTGCAAATAAATGTGTTTTGTTCAGGTGTCTAATTTCTGCATATCACTTACGCCAACCAGTGTTCAAATCAAATCTCCTTCATAAGCAGGAAGAACTAGTTTAGATGTGTCATCAGAAGGCTAAAGTGTTGGTCAAACGAACATACTCGTTTAAACTACCAAAACAGTTCTCTTGGTTAATCAGATTCAGAGAGCTTGTTGCCATCCTGTCAGCTAGTTGAATCATCTAGAAATAATACAGTTTATTTCCACACCTGGACTTAGTTTAGGTTTCTTGCTTAACTTTTGGAGGAAGAATGACAATGTTGTTTTTTCACCTGTGATGTAAGTGCAGCATCATTTAAAAAAGGGTGGGGGGAACCGAAACTATTTGTTTCTTGATAAGCTGCTTTTTTTTTTTTTTTTTTTTTTGGATAAAGGTAGAATGGGAATTTTTGTAGTATCTTTGACAGCTATCCCACGGGGATGGAGGTGTATTTGTGCAGTGCAGTTATTTAGTTGGTGTGGTGTAGCAGGAGAAATGGCCTCTATAGAAAGTAAGAATTCTGTTATAGCTTGACTTTTTTTTTTTTTTTTAAGTTCTTTCTCTACGTGGAGTGCTCTTACTGAAGATGATTTGAATACCTCTTAAAGAAAAAAAAAAGAGAAAAACAGTTATTAAGACTGAGTATGTGATTGGACCAATGATACTGCTGTAAACCTGGCATGAAAGGGTATGCTAAAGGGGACACATTTTAAGACCAGTAGTGTATTGCAATCCTGTTTTTCCTTGTATAGCAGGAAAAGATTTACCATATGTATAGAACATACCTTTGGCTGGAATAGACTGTCCTAAATGCAAAATTTATGTCCTTAAGAAAATGCTTTTTAGGAAATAGTCACACATTGCTGGATGGTTCTATCAAACAATGATCTTTTTAGGCAAAGGGAACTAAATTAAAGGGAAAGTGGGGGGGGGGAAGACAAGGGGAAGAAATGTCTAAAATATAGGGGAGTTGAGTTTCACGCAGTGATCTTGATCTTAGAGCTGAACTTTGTATAATTAAAATCACTGCTAAGTACATCTGTAATTTGATAAATAATAAATCCTATGTTCACTATTTCCAGTTTTAGCTTCTTTAGAGACCTGGAGCCTTCCTGTCCTCTGTAAGAGGCTACTGTGTTTTTTAGAAACAATGGGCTGTTTTTAGAACGTACGTAATAAATATAGCTTGACTGAGTCTGCATCATTTGGGAATCTGTCCCAGCGTATAATTCATTAATTCTCTCTCTCTCCCTCCCCCTCCCCCTTCCTCCCCTCCCCCCCCCCCCCCCCAATTTTTTAAACATTGGAAAAAATCTGATTAGGTGGTCAAATGTGATTTTTAGGTGTGATTGTAAATTTAATTTTCATACACTGCTCCTAAATATCTTTTAATATTTGGAAGAGTCCAGTGTGTGTGTTTTTTATATTCTCTCTCTTCAAAACCTTGAATTAAAAATCTAGGGTCATTTGTAGCCTGTTGTTTGATAGTGGGTATGAAGAACGTTTGATTACATAAATTCAGTAAATATTTATAGAAATGACACTAAATAATGGCAACAACTGTATTGGGTAATGTGAGCAATAGCCTGCATGTAAAAGTTTAATGAGTTATGCAATTTTTAAAGGGCAGCAGTATTCTAAAGCAAAGCTATTTTTTACAGAGTTTCATTCACTGCTGCATGTATTATGATTCTTGGGGAAGATATAGAGGAGTGAAGGCAAAATTTCCTATGACAATGTAAGCTCTCCAAAATGTAAGGAGATATATATGAGCATATATATGGAGCATAGTATACCTTACAGCTTATTCCCAAATCAGTACATTTAGCAGCTGTGTGAGCCTGTTGTAGCAAGGTCAACAATCCTTTCAGTGGTCTGAAATATTATCTGGTAGACATGAAATCCTTCATTTAAACTTAAGTGGAAGATGTGCATAATCGCAGCTCATAAACATCAGATGATGAAGCATGCTGCTTGTCTTCAGCATAAAACAAGTCTTTCTTTCTCTAACTGCAAATTAACTTGCAATACTTCCTCTTAAAGCTGATTCCTGGAAAGGAAAATCATCATAGTGTGTGGTGAAAAAGGGCAGATAGAGAACAACTGAAGCACCGAGAGCACCAGTATTTCTTGGCGGCAAGGCTTATTTCTTGCCAAAGGGTGTATTTCACTGCTAGAAGGATGGCAGTAGTTCAAGGGGCACAGGTATGTTGTGTCATGTCATGTCATGTGGTAAGGGTTTGTATTTATTCAGATTGACAAGTAATTAGTGCCAAGTGAATTTAGTTGTTTATACTTTAATACTTTGGTAGTTAGTGAAATGCCAACTTAAATTACCAGGAATATGGTGCTATATGCCTTGGGGTTTTTTTGGATTATGTCACTGTTCCGGTTTCTTTGGCTAACATGATGTTCTATAATAAAAACAACTATTACATATGTATCATCCTGATGTTTTTAAAGATTGCCTCTTGCTCCAGAAGTACTTAGTATGGTACATGGTGTTAATTTTTTAACATAATCAAAAATCATCTCCAAATACCTTATTAGTGAGACTGAGAAGAACAGTACGAATCTCTGGGTAATCACAGGGTAATCTCTGGGTAATCCTGCAGCTTGGAAAAATAGAAACTTATTGCATTCTAGCTTCTCTATCAAGCCAAAAACTTAAATTCTCTTAATTCTCTCAGCTAAACCCTCTTAATTCTATCAGCTTCTGATGTTATATATAAAGCAGGAGTATTCTTGATTGAGCTCATTAATAAAGCGTTTTTATGCAAAAGAAGGACTAACCTGTAACTCTGAAGTCCAGGGAAATAAATGTAATAAGCCAATCACTGAAGATGTAGTGGTTAGTGATTATCTCCAAAATATAATTCTCTTTGCCAATATGGAAAACAAATTATGGATTTTTGACTAGAAAACGTTGGTGGGACTGCAGGTGACTCGTATTTTACTCGGATATAGGGCTCTGCAGCGAGTGCTCAGAAAACTGGGAGAAAAACATTTCTGTTCTTCAGTACTTTGTCCACCTGAAGAAATTACAGAAGGTATAGATAGATGCAGTATTGTGAAAGGACTGAGAGTAGTTGAAACTCAGCTTTGTGGACAAACTGCAAAGGCAAGTATGGATGGTATGTGTTTTAAGGTATGATGTACATGACCATTAAAAGACTAAAAATTTTTAGAGAACAAATCTAGGAAAAGAAAGCCTTTTCCATACGGTATTGTAGCAGCTATGAGGTAGAAGATAAGTCATGTATCAAGCTAAGTTTATAGTTGTTTGCATAATTCTTCCTTCATAACAGAACTTAATTCAGTTTGGACTGATCCCTTATACGTATGGTAATTGTGAATGTCGGTGACTGTACTTTTCCTGAGAATTAATTGAAATCCTATGATCTAAGATAGTTGCTCTCTGGGTAAAAAATTAAAAATAATTTTATACAGTCATCTTCTAAGTTGTGCTCAAGAAAAAAAATCAGTGTGCTTAAGACTCGTTTTATTATCATAATTATCCTGACATACTCAAAAGGTACTATTTTGAAACTTACTTTTCAAATCCTACTAGAATAACATCAGCTGTTTTTATTTCATCTTTTAAATTAGCTCTGTAAACTCCAAAAAACAGTGTAGACTGGTTTCTTTCATATCTATATTTTGTGTTTGATGGCACTCTTTAATGGAAACCTTTTTCATGTGCAATGCCATTTTGACCTTTTTTTATTATTATTATTTTAGGCTTTGGGAGGCACTTACAAGGTGTCTCTGCCCTGCCTGGACATCAGTTTGGACAAAAGCTATGGGAAGTTAATTATCTGAAAGTTGATCTTGCAGTCTATCAAATTTGGTTGCCATTGGCCAACAGGATCAAAAGGTAGTAAAGGCAGAATGCTTGTATCTGTACAGGCGATGAACATAAAATCCTATTTTTAGGAGGGAAAAAAAGAGTCTAAATGAAATTGAATAAAGTCAAAGAACTTTTTGTAAAACAAAGTCTAGAAGAGGTAGCCCAATAAAACAAGGAAAATATAAGATTATGCAGAGTCTTCAATAAAACTACGAATAAACTCCCAAATAACCTTCATCTTCCCAAATCATTGTCCACTATCTGCATATCTTTGCCAAAACTTCTATTGAGGCTGAAGATGCAATCATCCCCCTGTATTGGCCAGGAAAGAAAAGCTAGAAACATTCAGTATACCATTCAGGTTTTAATCTACAGAATAGCCCACAAGAAAGTTAATTTTAATGTTTGTAACAATGTATGATTTTTTTTTCCCCCCTAAAATATCAATAATTTACTTTTTTGTGATATTAGGCGACATTATTTTGCTTTTAGAACAGAGGAACAGAAAGGTTGAAACTGAAGTGTCCATTATTGGGGGCAGGGGGAAATAAAGGAGGAGAGAGGCAGATTATATGATCAAGTTACTGAAGACTTGAGTTTTAACGCCTCGATGAATTAAGGTCTTTTAATTCTACAATTGTCTTCATTTTAGCATTTTATTTTTTTCAGCTTCCCTGATCTTTTAACATTGTTTCCTTAATGTCTTCATGCTTTGTTGCTGTGGCAGATTCCCTGAAAAGCAGTTTAGTTTTTTGGAGGGAATATTAGTAAATTTATCCTTGTAACATGTCAAATATGAAAGAGCTGCATATCTTAGGAAATGGTATATAAACAAGGTTTTTTTTCAGAATGTGCTTTTTTTGTCTACTGAAGGAATGAATGTATATGGTCCTTAAACTGTTTCATCAGCACAACTGAGGGATTGGTGAACTGTGACAATAAAAAGGTATTAGTGACTTGAGGCAGAGTAGAGCAAGAATATGCTAAAATGGTTTTGCTTCTGTAGGAAGCTGTGATATGAAACTTCATGCTTTGCATATGTAACAAAAGTGAATAGATATGAATATGCATATGAAAATCTTATTGGGAACATGTGAGCTTTCACGGAATCATTGACAGATGTAAATGCAAGTTAAACCTGTAGTATTTTATTAGGAAGTTGGAGACTTGAATATTATTTTTCTAGTCAGCATTTTTTTTCTTCTCCCCCAGATTAGTTTCTTATTGTCACCTTTTGCTAACAGCATTAAGCTAGGAGTGGGGAAGGAAGTAACCCACTACTAGTGAAGGCCTAGTGCAGATGGTGATTAGAGGAAAAGGAAGAAAAATAGCCTCAGTGCACTTTTTTTCCCTCTGAACTATACCTAAGATGTCATTACTAATGCTGCTGTGATACACATAGGAAGACCTGAGTCCTATGTTAATAATTAATCCTAAAATACGAGAAGTCTAGAAAATCTTTCACCTAGGACTATATAATGGAAGAAACGGAGTACAGGTTCTTCTGATAAACAAGCTAAGCCTATGTAAGGGGAGACTAACCTAGAATGTCCCAATGAATATATATATATTTACAAGACATTACTTAGTCTTTAGAGTAGAAGATGGAAATTGTTCAGCTTGCTACACCTCTCTCATCCCCAGGTTGAAACTGGGAGGTTGGAAGGAGGGGCAGGCAGCTTCAGATGTTCCCAGAGTCTGTTTTGTGTAACACAGGAACCACTTTTTACTGTAGTGTTATGTAATGCTTTGCCAGCAATGTTGCTTTGAATTGTGAGTACTCTTAACAATAGATTAACAGTTCCACAGGACAAATTAATTAATCCCTGAATCCATCTGACAGCTGCAGAAAGGCAACTGTGCTTCTTATGCTGAGAGGTTAAGTACGTTTTAATTGTTGCTGTATAGCAAGGAGAATGTAACAATCTCTTAGTGTCCGTTCTCTTTTCAGATTTGGCATTCTAAAAGATCTTAACCTTATCTCCTGATTTGTCAAACTGTATTTATGAGTTTTAAAGAGTTGCTTTTTAGTAGGCACACAGATGGCTTCTAAATGATATGGCTGCTTTGTGCTGAATTGATAATTAATAAAAATGATCAACATCTAATTTACAGCCTTGATTCGGTATCGAGGTTTATGGTGGAGTTATTAAAGCATATTACTTTCTGATAAGAAATAATAGGTTGATTGTTTTGAACTTATTTTAAAAATGAATTCTAGACTTAACAAAATCTTCTTCACCTTTTAAATTATCCAGCTGCTTGAATGTTCCTTGCCTTATGTTTTATCATTGTAGGGGGGAAATGGATATTTTTCACGTTTACAGTGAAAGCCAATGTACTGTAACCTTTTAAACATACCTTTTAATCTCTTTTGCTCTAGAGGGTACTTTGATACACCTAAGAAAGAGTAAAGGCTTTTATTTAGGTAGAGATTGAGCAGAGGGTTACCCTCCTCCTCCCCTCCCCCCTTTTTTCTCTTTTTCTTTAATTCATTCCAGAATTTGGTCATGGATTTTTCATATTGCTCTGAATGTTGCAAGTAGCAATTAAAAGCTAACCTCTTCATTTCAAAATAGTGTATTAAAACAATCAATTTATGACCTGGTTAATTGAGCATGACTGGAGTGTTTGAAAAGAAAGATACATTTCCAGTCTGCTGCGGCTGCAACCAGGCACTAAATCAAACAGATGGCTCACAGAGACAGGCAAGCTGCTGTTATTAAAGGTAAATGAAATCTTCTGTGCTGCATTTATGAGACATGAGAGTTTTACCTGTAGCATGCTCAGGCAACTTTTGCCAGAAACAACTTTCCTTGGACTTCTGTAAACATTCCTATCTATGTGATGGGTGCTACTTTGTCTGAAGCTTAATCTGGAATAGTTAGTTGCGTGACTTGTTCTTTCCTTCCCCTTCTGCCTTTTTGATCATCTTCTTTTGCCGTTAGTTTATTTCTGATCAAGCAAAATCATCTTTCTGCATATCTGTCTCTCAGTAGGACAGAGATTAGTAGAAGACAAGTGTTTCATGACAAGTTTTGACTATACTCTCTCCCTCAATTCACCAACTCAAAAATAATGTCATTAAAATACTTCTAAAGGGAGCTTTAGGTGTAATATTTTGAAGAGTGATGGAATATTTTGGAATCCAAAACTGGAGAGGCAGCCAAGTAATAGAAAAAACCCCAGCTCTCCTTACTCATAGTGCACATGGAGTGGCACAGTAACATTAAATAAATTGGAAGGTATCCAGGCCTAGATATTTGAAAAGATATTTTACTTCAGTTCAGATACATTATTGCTATTATACTCTTTAGTTGCATCCTTTTCAAATGAAAGATTGTGCTTCCCTTTTGAGAACAGCTCTTGGGATTTTTAGTAGTCTTGCTTTCTGAAATGCTGATTAGTCAAACTAGTGGTGGAATGTGGCTTTATCAAATGTCAAAGAAGCGAGGAACCATTAGACAAACAGACAAATGGGAAAATTTGTGGCTGACATGAGAAATGATTTTTGAAATGGCAGTGTTCTCATAAACCTTTTGGAGCTTGTAAAACAAATATATACCTTCTCATCAGTATCTGAGAATTCTTCTAGACTTGACTCCAGCATGTATCATAGCCTTTCATTTTAGAGATTTAATCAGCTGTTTTTAGGATCTCAATTGTAGGCTAGTCATGCCTTATAATGGCAAGATGGGGAAAATGCTAGCAATCTTCCTAACGTAGTAAATTTTAGCTACTATAGGTAGTAGCCTGGTAACATATCAGGACATTTACATCTTGAAGTTTGAGTTTCTCTCAACATCTGAGCATGTTGGATTTGTAATAATGCCATTTAGGAAAATCTGCTTGCATCAGGGACTTTTTTTTTCCCCCCTCCACCAAAAGTGATTGATAGCAAATGTACTTAAGAGGCACTGCTGGATTAAAAAAACAAACAGCCCTCCCCCTCACCCAATCCCTTTCCTTTCTTACCATGTCCAATCTAGCAATACAGTTAAATGGAAAATGGAAAACTCCATGTGTCTGACTGTGTTCTTTACCTCTTTCCAACTCATACGGGTGCACATGCACATTGCTGAAGTCTAGATTTGCAAATTGTGAAAGACTGTTTAAATAAAATTATTTCCATATGAACTGGAAAAATCAAATAATGGAAACCTCGAATATCTCAAAACTGATCTGGTAATTGCAGCGTAAGTAATGCTTTAAAGTGCAAGAAGTGAAAATACTATTAGGGGTTACCATAGTGCATGCAGATTAGAAAATTAATTTGTCTTAAGTGAGCTGTCAGGTTAATGTTAACATAGTTCATTGTGGTTTCATAAAGTTGCAGTCTTTTGTGAATTTTAGGTGTTTGTTCCAACATTAAATTTGTTCACACTTTGGAGATGTGGGTGCATTTTAATATTTTTGCCATTAGGAAAACTGATATAATCAATAAAAGCCCCCAAACTTGCTGCAAAATACCACTTTATTTCAGTGGATATCTAGCCTTTTTTCCATGCATGTTATTTTTGACTTTTACCTAGAGACATTACTGCAATGTCAAGGAGTAATTTTTTTGTAAATTCTGACTTCTAAAAATGCATTTATAAAAAAAAAAAAAAAGAATTACCTGTTTTCCCCAGTTCCTTATTCCCTCTGAGTGGTTATGCTTGCTTCCGGTGATTAAAAGGGAAGGAGCTTAACAGGAATTTGTGGAGGGCAAATGTAATACTTTGTGATATCTACGTATTGCTATCTTCTCGATCCTGCCAGGAAATTAAAGGTAGGGAAGGCATACTTTGCAGAATATTCCTTTTGGACTAGCTGACAAATGAAGAGTTGGCATACATTACCATAGGAATAGTGAAGACTGCCTTTTCTCTCTCTGTGTTTTTTGCATGGGAGGAGAGGACTGATACACAAGGGAGAGAAATGTTCCATTGACCTCACTTAACAGTGGTGTGAATCCTAATAGACTTTGCTCTGCTCACTTCTTAGAGAGAACAGTGCGTCTAAGTCCAAAGGAAGAAACATTTTGCTCTAGGTCATAATGTTTCTATCTTTTGATCCCTGTGCAGCTCTGTAGTCTCTCACATGATCCTGTCTGTCACTACAGAAGTTCTCCTCGATAAATTCATGCAATATTACCTTGATAAGGTCTTCAGAATAGTCCTTTTACATACAGGCTCTACTACCTACCACAGTAATGCAGATGACTAATAAATTAGATTTAAGAAAATAATGATCGCTGCTGTTTAAGGAGCTCAGACATGATATTTCTTGGAAACTCCATCAAATACTGAATGATTGGATCACATACATGTTCACTCTATACAATTTTTAAGCATATTAATGCAGGGGGGGAAATATCCTTTTCCTTCTTTGCAGTCTGTCCCAGAGCTGCAGATATCACTTGGAGCTTTCTCTTCTTTCTCAGTGCATGGTTCAAGAAATGCATTATGGAACAGGCTGATTCTCAACCCAGTCCTGGGTTGGTTCAATGCAACCATGAGTTTAGTCTCTTTCAGGTCTCCTCTCAGTAGACGAATAGCTAAGCAGTGCAATCCTCTCCCTTACAGTCTCCAACTTCTAACAGCCCTGGTGACCCATCATGTGTTCTGGTGTGACCTTTGTATTTGGGCTTGTGCAGAGGGAGTGCTGCTCATGCAGTTCTTCGTGCCAGAAATATTTCCCATGGGGATGGACGGTACTTATGGTCTTGCAGAGCAACTAGGAATTTGACTGACTTTCTGACTTCTGTTTTCTTCTGGGTCCTCAGGCTTGAAGTGAAGTTCTGTTTGCAGATTTACCAGTGTTTTGAATTTCTTTGTAGTTTATTACTTGAAAAGAATCTCAGAATCTCCTGGTCCTGTGCTGGTGAAAGATTGAAATGCTGCTTTCTGTCTCTCAAGCATCCTGACTCACAGTGCTGTGCCCACGTAAGGAAACGCACAGATAACAAGTCCTAAGACCACCCATGATTTTGTATCCTCTCTTTCTCTCGCTCCCCTCAGCCCAAAATCTTTTTCAGGTCGAAGATGCTTGATGTGTTAAATTGATCCATGTATGGAAGCTATTCAATACATTTTGATCATTCTTGTTGACTTCTGTAACCCTTTCCCAAATCTGCTGTCTTTTGGGTGGGTGGTGTGTGTGTAAAAGTGAGAGGGAAGGGAATGACCAAAACTGTGCCCAGAATTCAGCAGGTCAGACAATGAATATTTTATAGCTTATTTTTCCTCTCTCAAATGTTACTTTGTACATTTTGGGCTTCCAGTTAATTCTTTTGTCCTTCTTTTCCTTTGTAACACGTGAAAATATAATGGGTAAAATGAGGAGGGATATTGCGGTTGTTTCTTAGCTTTTTTCTAAATTGAAAGTTTAGCTATTCTGCCTTGAATGTACGCAGTGATGATCAGATAAAAACGTGTGTGGAAGAGCCTCCTTCAGTGTACTTTAAAATATATGTTGTCTCGTGTCTGCAACGTGCCAGCTAGGATGGGGGCTATTATCTCTGCTAGTCTGAGCAAGTAAAACCTTCAGAGTTTTACCAGGAACACAGAAGCTGGGTACTCTTCACAGCCATGTCACTAACTTTATATGATATTGTTCAGTTTATAAGACTTAGCTGTTTCCGAACTCAAGGCTAAGGACTGCGTTTCCAGTATGACAGTGAAATGTAATATTATTATGGAATGAGTATGTGAACACTCAGTACGTTAGAGCTTATGAGCGTGTCTGCTGTGAACTAGGTATTTTCAGGCTGCTAATTACTATGTGAGCTGAATGATGGTGCTCTCTAACATTTAAATCTACTCTGTGAAATAATCCTCTGTAAATCTGCTACAAAGGGTCTGTAAAACATTCCTTTTAAGAGGTTGTGAGGTTTATTTATCATGGAAAGTAGGTATTTAGAGAGAAAGTGCTTGATATTAAATTGCTAAAGCTGAAACATTTGAAGATCTGTTTCACTATCTTAAAGTTTTAACATAAACATGCCAGTTAAATTCCCTGCTATCCTTCCCAAAAATGAAAGACAAACACATTTTTCTGAAAGATCCCTCATAACAGAGGGACTTGCATGCTCAAAAATATTTAATATTTCTTTTGCCATCACAAATCCGGAAACTGTGTTTGTTGCTGTAGAGTTGACCTGAAAATGAGCAGCTGTGAATCCTGTTCTCTTCTTTGCCTGTCTCTGAGGCAGTAAAGTATTTTGGATTAGGTTGATGAGTTCATCTCAATCTTTGTAACTATTATGACCATACTTTTTTAATACTTGCTACTGTTTCACCTCAATGGTGAGATTCAGCAGGTACATTAAGATTCAGCTGCTACATAGAGTTGTACCCTAGTTTTTCCTCTGCCGTTCAGTAGTTGGAACGCTCTGCAGTGTGTCAGAAAAGTGAATGACTGGTGTGATTAAGACACATTTCTCTGTGTACACAGAGAAAAGCATTTCAGTTTGTTTTTGTTTTTTTTTAAGATGTAGGAAATAAAAAGAAAAAAATGAAATCTGTACTGGAGGAATAGAATTTTCTTCATTTAAGTATGAACAGTACTTCAAATGAATGTAAGGAAATCATAAGATACCTGAATTTAAAGGTTCAAATGAACTAGTGGGACTCTAAATGCCGTCTCTCCTTCTGTTAACATATATCATGGAATGTTTAAAAAGTTGGACTTTTTGAATATATACTTTGAATATATACAAATAGCATGGGAAAAAACAGGTATTATAAGAGACCACAGAAGGGAAAATTTTATGGTCCACGACAGAAGGGATATAGTCCACAGTTGATGAAACTTTAATTGAGTTAGTAGACAGAGTCTGTTGCAAAAATATCAAATGACAGAATGATGAAATGTAATTAGTAAGTGTTGGACACTTTTCCCAGAAGCCATATGGGCCTTAATGTGTAAGGTGATACACAGACCTCACATAAGATTTTGTGGGTTTTTTGTTTTTTCCTTAGCAAAGAAAGCATCCACTAGCAGATTGTCATCATGCATCCATTGTGTTCACTTACTCTTTAACCTTCCTTGATGAGTAGAAATGGCTTGCTTTTTAAATACAAGACTTGAAAGAAACTCTGATTGGCTTTTAGGAGCATTCACTAAGCAAATGTCTTGAGGTTCTTTAAATTAATTGATGCCTTTTTCTTGCTGTGCCTCTATTAGAGTTCTGTATGACTAAGGAAAAAGATTTTTTTTCCTGTGAGTGTATGTGTACATTCTAAACTGTTATTGAGACTGACGGACTTGAATTAAAACATACAAGTAATTTGATTAGAGAAATAAATGGCTGTATATTAGGAACCTGCACTGGAAATAAAATATTTGAAATGTGCGCATCTATTCATATGGTAATAACAGGCCCTTTCAGGCACAAGGGCTGAATAGAATGATGCAGCCTTCAACCTTTCGATTGTTGCTATAGCAAGTACATTGCCTGCTAGTAATTAATTTGAACATCCATCAGTTACCTGGCCAGGTAGGCCCTGTAGCACTTCAAAGAAATAGGTTTGTTCAGTTTATCCAACTTGTCCCCAAAGTGGACATGTTCTTCAAATATTCTCACTTGGAGTGATTTAATGAGTTGACTAGTAGCTTGGCAGTGAAATAATCTATTGTGCACTTATTTTAGAAACAACAGAAAAAAGCATGATCCATTTTTTACTGAAATACTTTCTCTCAGAGAGCAGACCAAACTAGGAAGGAATTCTTCTGCCCCCCCCAACCCCCCATAGTGGACAATATTTTTTTAAAAAAAGGGGGGGGTAGGGGGTTAACACTGAACACTTGCACAGTTTTTTCTTTTTATCCAGAGTAAAACTTGCTGATATGAAGTGTTTTAAGTTGCTGTGAAAGTTAGATGGGAGATTGTTGCTAATCAACAATATTTTATTACATAAGGATTTAAACCAGGTCGTATTTATGGTAGGAGTTTGGCCTGCGAAGAGAAACAAATATATACTGCTCAAATTGCATTAGGCTACTTTTTGTTTTAGGAAATAGATAGCTAATTACTGGTGAAATTTAAACAGTACTTCAAAAATACTCTATGGAAATAAGGCAACAAATGTATTTAAAGATGACTGCTAAGGTTATCTATAGAACGGATACTGAGATATCCTCTGGTCATGGTAAGGTCCCTGCTGTGCTGAATACTAAGCATTTATGATGACAATACTCTCCTTTGCTTCAGCAGTGCCGGACCCAGTCTTGAAGATCTAATGTAAGATGGTTGTCTATAAAAGCCTCTTAGCACTTCCCAAAGTAAGGCTATAGAGGCTACAATAGTGAAATGATTGGTAATACAGTAATCTGCTTTACAAAAGCCCTGAGAGAGGGAGAGAGAGAGAGAGAGAGATCTATATATAAGTATATATATATTTAATAATGAGAGAATTTCAAATGGACTAGAACTTGATTTGCTTCTTAGGAACTGGCAGAAGCTGAATCCTAGATGCTGCTCATACTGCTTAAATCCTTGTATATGTAGGTAATGTGAGATCTTTTAATTTGTTCATGATTTTGAGTCTTTTCCAGCTCTGCTGTAAAACAGTTCTTCTAGTAGAAGTGATCTGTCACATACAGAACTGAGGAAGAAAGATACACAAAATAGAGTTTAAATAAGATCGTATCATTAATTTCTTTCTTTTTTTTTTGCCTAATGTTTCAGATTTTTCTTCTTGACTGTCCTCCATGTCGGGTTGCAATGATTCTTTTCAGGTAATGCCCCATCCTTGCTGCATTTCTGTCTACTTGCATGGTGTGCTTAGAAGTTGATTGTGGCTTAAGTCATAAAATAGTAAGATACGCATCCAGCCCTTAGTTAGAAAGACATACTGGCTGGACTGAATGATGAGACCTTGAAAAGGGTCATGGCTTCAGCTGTGGGTGCTGAGTCCACTGACCCTTGTTTCTTTTGTACTGGTGGTGGTTTTGGTCTCACAGGCAACACCTATTCGCGCAGTAGTTGATGAGAGCACAGGTGTCCTTCTACAGAATAACCTATGGGCTTGTTAAATGTATGTCATGTGCCTCGTACTTTCTGATTATCTTCACTAAAAATTAGTAGCTGATCTTCATGGAAGGCCATATGTACAGTATGGGTCTATTTTTTAAAATGTGGAGATAAGTTAAATAGTTAAAGCAGATTCCTACTGATTTGGGTATTTCTCAAATGTGTGCAATCTTTTCTATAATATTGCTTATTGTTACTAACTTTAGGAAGTGGTCTAATGGACTAGTGCAGTAGAGTCCAGTAAACAGCCCATACTTTTTATAGGTTCTTACCTATAGAGTTCTTGCTCTCAAAGGCCCTCTCTCATGTGCGTTGCATGATAGGGGTACAGCTAGTATATTGTGAGGAGGGTCATGGGACTTCCCAGACAGAATGATAATCAGGAATGGCTGTAGTTGCCACCGTGACAGTTCACTCGGCTCTTTCTTCTCTTAGTCTAGGCAGTGACTGGAAAATATGATGCTGGGGGCATGCCTCATGAATTGTTTTGGAGGTGCTACTGTCTCGCTACAACTTTTTCCTGCTGCTCCTTATTTGGGCAGGGAGTAGGCTGAATACAGAGATACAGTACTAGTGCCTCTTCATCTCAGAGAGCGTGCAAAGTAAGTCTGGTGTCTAGGAAATCCTGGATTTACTATGCATTTGCAAAGGACTGGTTGCAGGGCAGAGGCTGCAGTATTTGTTCTTTTTCAGAATGAGCCTTTCTGTTTTCTGACGTCCTGACATATAAATGACATTTGAAGAACTGTTTTGGAATTGTAATACCTTCCTCCCCCGCCCCAAGTTACTTATAAACTTTGTAATTTTTAATAGAGTTTATGACAGGCAGTGGTTGTAGAATGAAATTTATGCTTTACTTTGTCTCTTATATAAAGTAGACTTAAACAGTACTGACCTTACTTCTGTAGGTCCTGATGCAACAGTGGTTCAGGGAGAGATGACTGAAAGCTGTATAAAATAAAATACAGCACTGTAATTTAAATACTACTTTCTTTCCCTGTTCTTTGCTTGGGATTCTCTGTTGCATCTTTACAAATATAATTCTTTTATTTAAGTGACTCAAAAATCAGACTTCTTCCAAATTCCCAAAGCTTTAGTTTGATGTCATGTACATTTATGGAGTTGGATGAAAGTAAAAACTTTCTCAAATGTCTATTTTAAGCTCTGAAAGCAAAATGAACAGCAAAATTTCAACCATTTAGCAGCCTGGACCATGAACAGGATTAATATGAACAGGATTAATATGAACAGGCAGTCAAAACCTTCTAGGAATCCAAAGCTCATTATAGAAAGCAGTCCTACTTCAGGAAATTATTAAAATGTTTATTTAAAGAGAGTTCTTATCCTGGTTATTGCAGTGAACAGTGGCTTTATTCAAATTAAAGCCAGCAGAATTTTCTCAAATTTCCTGCTACCTTTTATGAAAGATACACTACATAAAATACTACATAACTATACATAACATGTACATATAACATACTACATAAAAACTTTGCATTTCATTTCTAATCTGTGAAAATAATATCTCATCTCTCTTCTAAGGTTGCAGATGCATATGTTAAATGGGGCCCTCTTAGCATTGCTGTTTCCTGTCGTTAACACGCGCCTGGTGAGTATACTATACCTTTCCTTCTCCTCGTGTATTTCTTCCTACAATACTTTCTCTAGAAAGGTGCTTGAGCTGTCTTTAGAGGTGGCTAAATTACACAGATTTGGTTTAGGAGCTATACTTCTAAAATACTAAGCAAGTTTTGATGGTTAAAATTTCTTGCTGCGTGTAAATTCACTGCTCATGGAAAACTTCTTTATTCCCATATCTTTGTTTCTGCAGGTATTTCCTCCCTCTCAATTAAATTCAGCAGGCTACATACTATTTGCATAATGAATCGGAGTGATCTATAAATACCTGCTGGATTTGTGTATTGAAGAGATATCTAAGACACTGAGAAAATGATGGGATGAGAGTGTTTCACTCAAAGCAGGTAAGTTAGCTCTTTTGCTAAGATCTTTCTGAAGTACTAGATTATCACTGAGTTGCTTCTTTTACTGTGAAGAACTTGCTGTTTTGAATATGGCAGTCAGATTACTAACACTTGCAAGTAGCCGCCTTTCTTCATCCCAGACCCTTTTGTAAAGCTATCTAAAAGGTGTTTCTTCTACATTGCTGGAGCAAGCAAACTACTTTCTGAAATGCATTTTTTTTTTATTTGTAAGTATTATTTTAATGATGTCTGAGACAACACTATTGAATGCCTGAAACTGAAGAACTAGTTTCTTTTCAAGCAGATGCATATAAAACTATAAATAAAATTTAAGTATAAAAAGTTTAGACTTCAGAATGGCTACGTTGTGAGATGGAGCTGTCAAGTGTGTTTTCTTTTGGACGTCAGTTGCTACGCTGCCGTACCTTTTGTCCTTGTGTTTTACAGGGTAAATTGATTGTGGGGAAAAAAGTTAATGCAAAAAAATAGTTTATATCTTTCACATGATTAGGTTAATTCTAAAGTCTAAACCCTTTTGTAGGGTGGCAGCAAGTGCATTCAGGAATGTAGTTGTAGCATCATATCGTAGCTGGGGTGGGCTTAATCTAGGAAACTTTGGCAAACAAGACCAGTGAAGTTGCAGCAATGCAATTTGTGTAGGCTGCTAATACAAGGACATATTCAGGGTTCAAGTTGTATAGTTGGTGCTGAAATCTCTGCTGCCAGTTTCAATGTTATCGGTACTGAAGCAAGCTAGATTGTTGGTAGATGTATGCCGGTCAGCATCATTTAAGCCTTTGAATATGCTATAGATACAGTCTTTATTTCAGCCTGGTGGCAGCTATTAGTCCTACAAATTATAGTTTGAGTTAGATTTTTGCTTCAAGTTATTTACCTCCAACAACAAGCTTTTTTCCTGAGTGAAGTCACATAAGAGCCCTCCTATGATCCAAGTGAATGCTGAGTAAATATATTTGGCTTTAGGAAAATTCAGTCTGTTTTACCAGGCTGTAAATTCCTGGTACAGGTCACTAGAATGGATCCAAAATACTAGTCTTTGATTTACAAGCACAATCACAAAAACTTCCATGTGGAGAGTTAATAATGTGGAGAGTGGAAGCGTAGAACAAAGTTCATTGTCCATTCCACCCTGATCTTTAAACTGACAGTGAACGTGATAGCTTTGAAAGCGGCTTCACAGGATAGCATGTGGCCCATGGTTAAAATGACGTAGTGGGAGACTAAAAAACTAGAAGTGGGTACACATGAATATGGGAGATTCCTCAGGCCTGGAATTTGCCCAGTGTTGTTGGCGTCTGTCACCTGCTCTCCCCCCCAAATTAGGCACAGCAGGGTTTCTTCATCCAGGTTTTCAAAACTGCTACAAATTTCCTGTCTTCTGGAAGAAAAATTAGCCTGTTGGTGTCCCTAGTAATACTCAAACCTGTTGAGAATTAATGCTAAGAAAAGTTGTCCTGAATCTGAGCTGGATAAAATATTTCTAAGAATTATTTTTAAGAGTTGTTATGCATGCACATATGGGGTGTGTGTGTGTGTGTGTGTGTGTGTGTGTGTGTGTACGTATATATACATATAAGCGCACATGCTTGCTCATTTTCTCAGATTTCAGTGGTTTCAGTAGTATAAGCCTAGAGTTCCTTCAAGATTTAGTCTTTTTGTCCTTCCTAATCTGGTAACTACACATATTCTTTTTCATACTAGAAATGTTTATTTGCAGTTTGCAGTTGTTTTTATTAAAACTAGTTATTGCTGAATAGAAATGGCATTAAATCAAAAATGCAAATAGAATTTCTTGATAATAGAATACTTTTCCTGTTTCAAATTAGGTAGCTTTCTGATTTCTATTGGATTTTTAGGAGTAACCTGTTAAGGTTAAAATAATACATGTTGAAATATTTTAATAAATCATTAACTTGTATTTTCTCTAATATTATTATAGATCTCACTTATATTTGGGCAGTGGTGATTAAACAGGAAAAATACAGACTACTCGTATAAAATTCTGCCCTTCTCTAGAGATAGAGGAGCCCAAGGACTACGTCCAAGAGCAAATATTTTTGGAATAAATACAGCTCTAGGATATTTTTGGCTTAACAGCTGCTTGCTAGGCTAGTCTCTTTTCTGTGTGTCTTCTGGCACAAGATAATATGGGTGATGTTTTATAGCACTGCAGCTTTGGCCCAAATTATTTCTTGGTAGACGTGCATTCTGCTCTATAACTGTCGTTGTAAATATCCACAATGACATTTTCCTGAAAGCACTGAATAACTCTTAACACTTAGTAGGAAGTTCCAAAAAAAAGTGCAATAAATTTGTCTGTGCTCTCTGTTCCTCTGCTCTGATTTGTAATACCTTCCTGAAAAGCTTTTGACTCAGTCAGGAATGGTCATCATTTTATGCCTCAACTTTTTATTTCAGTTTTGTGATATTTTAAGACATATATTTTACTGTATACATGGTTCATACAAAAATTTGTATACCTAGTTACATCTGTAAAGGGTTGTAATATATAGTGCCTGGCAGAAAGTAAGAGCATGAGAAGTTGGACACCTGACCCAGCTACTCATTTAGAAGTGGGGGAGGGAGATCATGCTTTTGGGCAGGTAGGTGGGAGAGAGTTCTCTCATTCTCAAGAGACAAAACATTCTTGATTAGCATTAACAATCACATGGAAAATAGGGTAATCTTTGAAGACTTCCAGGTAAATAGAGAAGAAAATGTTAAGGGAATCAGATTGTTAGGTTCCCGGGTAGGAGCCTAGAAAGGTGTAAGAAGAAATACACAAGTGCAAGATCTCTTTTAACTCCGTATCTATATTACATGGAATACAGTGTAGGTCCTGATAGCCTAAGCCTCACAAAGGTTGGAAAGGAAGCCTGTTAAAAGTTTCTCAAATAAGTCGCAAAACAATGTGTGGCACCAGGTCTGTGCAAGTAAATTAATTTAGCTGCCAGTGAAGTGTTTGGAGAGTAATCGTTTTTGTATGAGCATGTGTGCGAACATATTGCATTAATCAAATTTTAAAGGAAAATATTTCTACTGGTTTTAAAGCTTTGTTTGCAAGCTGATGTCCTGAATATGTTGATATAGATAAAGTAAAAAATAAGACATGTCCTAGAGGCGTTGGGCTTACTGTCTCGGCTAACACAGAGATGGTGCAGTTTTAATGTTTCCAGAAGTTGCTAGACAGTATTATTAGAACTATTTGCCTTGAGAGGTACACAGCCTAAATCTGTTTTAGGAATAGAATCATACTTTGAGCAATACTTGCAGTGCACTCTGTCTTTAGGGACTATGATAATGTCCTACTGCATCTCTGTTGACTGTTAAGGTAACGATGCACTGTAGTAAAAAGTTTGCCCCAAATGCCTGTTAGCAACACAGCAAAATGGAATAAGTAATGGTAGCCCATGATGTCATTTCTAAATTGTCTAAGTCTAACTGGCATAAGTGAAAATAACAGTATGGTTAGACATCCAGGGCTCTGGAAAGGTGGTGCTTTGGCTGCTATTCGTACTAAAGCCACTGATTCTGCATCTTTCACACGTATCGAGGCTACGTACGTTAAAATGGTATGGGTGCGTAAGTGCAATTTACAATCACACTTTTATTTGGGAATGCAAATTTACCTTATACTGGTGGTAAGTAGTGCCAGTATTATCTGTAGAGGAAGTAAAAAATACTCTTTCTGAAATTAGTATTTTGTGCACATATAACTCTTCTATCTTGGACTCAATTCTACAGATGCCTGACTGTGTCCCTAGAGTCATTACATGTGTGCTGGTTTGCATAATCAAATTGAGTGACCAGGAGACTGTAATGCCTTTTTATGAGATACAATAAACATCAAATCTAGCACTGATCAAATAAGGAAAACAGTAATAAAAGTTAAAATAAATGCCTACAGTTTAGCTCAGCAGTGCATTGAACAACTGCATTGTCCTAACTTTCTTGGTCAGCTTCATCTCTGTAGTGACAGGCCAAGAAAAAAATTCCCTCTCAAATTAGCAGAATTTGGGTATGTCATGAGTTGGAATCCTGGGGGTTTGCTCTAGCTAGATCTTCTGGCATTTGTATACTAGTAAAAATATAGTTGTTGTTCTTGTTTCATTATGTTTCTGATCCCCTCCATCCCTGTAGCAAGGTATTATTCCTAGTCCTGTGTTCCACCATGTCTCGACTCTACTAATCTTCAGCACAGACGGACTCTCTTTATAAATCTCATGACTGTGCTTGTGCATGCTAACGCTTCCCTCTGGCAGCAGATGCAGATTCTGATTCTCTCCCTCTGTATATATGCCCACCCTAACAGGATTAATTGAAAATGAGAACTAGATAATATTGGATAAAACTAATCAATGCTACCTTAAGGGGTTATATTATAATTCTCTCTACTGACTGGATTGTGTAGAAGATGGCAGATGCCTACTTGAAGTTGAGATTAGGTTTTTTTGCCTATATCAGAATATCAGAAAATATCAGAAAAGGAACTGTTGCAAATAAAATCTGGGGAAACTGGTTTAGACCTTAGCACAGACACCACACAGATGGGTGCCTGATACTTAGCTACAGCCCTGGTACTCATTTATTTTAAGTGGCTTTGCTGTTGGCATCAATGCCAACATTAACATATCTTTATTTTCGCCCCATTCAGGTATGTGGGAATCCCTTATCTGATCTCTGCCAGGTGGACAAACTGGTGCCTGAGCTGTAGAATTGGCTGAATAATACGGTACTGAACAGTACAATAGTGTAACGTGGGTCAGCTTCTTGGCTACTTGCCGTTTGGACGTCTGCTGGAGAAATGAGTCTTAGCAGGACTGGAAATAATCTGTTTTCCAAAGGCCACTTGTGTTTTTGTTTTGGATTTTTTTTTTTCTTTTTAAATACTTCATGTCTGTCCTGAGATGATTCTCTTAAACTCCTCCAGCAACTGTCTCTCCTCTGCCAAATAAGTCACTTGCTATCCTGAATATGTTGAGAAGTAACCAACATCTGTTACATGGGCCTAGTAGCTGTTTGCCCCATGATTTCTGCATTGTACAGCTTTATATAGATTCCCCCTCTCCCATTTCATATATACTGTGGTTTGCTTTACAGGTTAAATTAAAAAAATCTGCTTGCGGCTTATTTGTGGATTACTGACCCTGTCTAGGATACTAGTCATTAATTTTAAGTTATGAATCTGGGTTTACTGACTATGTCTAGGAAAGCTACTGGTACAGAATGCCATTCCATGTTTACTGCAGACACCTAGCCTGCCTGCTGGGTGTGCTATAGAAAAGGGCAGAGCTGAATTACTTTTGTTCCTTTTTCTGTCATACCCTGCAGTCTTTGTAGAGGATGGTGGAGGGAGAGTTCTTGCCCAACACAGTGCTTGAGCTATTGTTGCAAATATAAAACCAAGGCATAAATAATTAGCAGAGGGAGGAATACTACTTTCAGAAAACAGAGCAAAGTAGCAACCTCCCTTCCCACTGAAACCAGCTGAGCTGAAGCGAGTTTAGACTAGTGTTTTGCCATGCTTTGCGGGGCAGGGAGGAACTCGCATCTAAATATTAGACTTCTGGGCTCAACTCTATTCGAAGCTCTATGGTTTTGAAGAGCTTTTTCTAAATCTTAGTGCAGTCAATGGAAAGACCTAATTGTTTCCTCAGGGCAATAGCTGGTTTAAGTTGAGGCATCCATCACGTGCTCAGAGGACTGCCGTTGATGGCCGTGACTTTTCTTGCTCAGAGATAAAAGAAAGAGGTGAGCTCTAATCCTTCATCACATAGTTTCTCTTTTCTGCAGTCTCACAAGCAATAAAAGTGGCTGCTAAGGGTTTAGTTAGGCCGTTATACATAACTTACCTGTTCCTGGGATGAGAGCTTACTGTCTGCTCGCTATTTATTCTTGGTACGTCTCCAGCGAGCCCTTAGCAAGTGTCCCGGGAATTGTGGCCCTTTTGAATCTGCACCATACTGGGCTGATGCGGGGGCAAGCAGCAGATGTGGCTACCTTGAGCTGAACTCTTCCTGGAAAAAACAAAACATCGTACATCTTCTAGCAGAAGTTTCATCAGAAAATGTAAAAACTGAATAGTCTGAATGTTTATTGCAAAATATGCTAACATAGTACTCTGGATTTTGTGTGCGTGTTTGAGGAATAGTGTATGTCAGTATTAGGCTGTGTTTTGAAACACAGCATGATTTTATACCAATGTTAAAACCAGTGAATGGACAATGAACAGATTTTTCTTCAAGTAGCAACCTTTAAAGGAAAAGAACCTATTATCTTGAGTAGCAGGGTAGCCTGTACTCTGTATTCATTTAGACTGTTAAGAGAGCCTAGAATATGAGTTAGTAGAAGAAATGGATAATTTGTCATTTTGTCTTGTACCTTTACTTGTTTTAATGCCCTGAGAAGGGAAACAAGGTGAAATGCAGGAAGAGTGATGCTAGCAGCCTGCAAGGGAGAGAGGAGTTTAGGGCAAACAGCCAGCAAACCGATTGGAAATTAATATACAGAGTTCAGAGTAGTCCATCTTGATAACGAACGTTCAATGTTCCCGAATCTGGGGACAGGTGTGGATAAAGAAATATGTCATCAATACATTGGTCTGTTACTAGGGAAATACTTGTTGCTCTTGAGAGTGGCTGCTGCGTTCCACCAAAGGCATCTGATGGGAGAAGACACGTCTGTTGAGGCCTGTGGCGAGGGTCTACTTTAGGGTTTGTTGCAGTCTGGATTTAGATACTCATGGCCTTTGCAACTGCATACCATCAAATATTATGAGATGAATCAACTCAGGAGGCAGTATTCTGACCTCCTTTATGTTCTGTGAATAAGTGTTGCTTTGATTTTTGGATATCTCAAACGTGATCACATTCTAAACTGCTAATTTGTTTTCGTGAAGAGGTTTTTAAAATCCTGGATTGATGGGTGATCCTTTCTATGTTGTCTCCACTATCTGCACCTATCTGCTATCTGTGAATGAGTGTTTATTGATAAAACAACTTACAGACCAGACCTTTAGAGCTGGGTGAGTCAGTCGTTCTGTACAACTTTATAGTTAATCTGTTGTGTTTGTTTTTTTCTCTTTATTGTGGCCTGGCTGTACAGCTTGAGTGCCTGGCTGTACAGAGAAGTCTGCGTTGTCAGTTCCATACCAGGAAATGCATTTGCATAATTAGCTGGGCTTCAGAACAATCAATCTTTCACAGCAAAAAAAATGTTTTGTTTTACACACACACACAAAAAAAAAAACATTGTCAACACTACTGCAGCAAAACAACTGTTACTCTGTTCTCAGAAGTGTCCTGAGTGTAACGTTTGTGTAACTGACCCTCACAACTCGGCGAGTGCAGAAGCCCACATGAAACCACAGGATATTAGAGCATGCTCCTTGGCAGGGATTGAGTGCCTCATGTTGTATTGTTTATATTAGGAGCTATTGTTTCTGAAGTGTGCGTATTCCAGTTGGGAGAGGTACAGGTTTTCCTTTCTCGCTACTAAAGCTGCGTTAGCCTCTCTTCAGATATTCTTGTTTGATTCCCTTATTTTGCCCTAGGTATCTTTCAACAGGTAATACAGGAGACAAAAGAAAAGATTAATAGTCAGGAAACTTCAGAATTTCTGTGAAGTTCTTGCTTCTGCATACTGTTATCTTGGTTGGTTTTATGTTTTGATACAGAATACTTAGAGTAAATTAACCCAACAGCTTGTATGGAAGATTCTTTAGCCTACTGTCTCCCAAGAGTTGGCTGCACATGTTGGAGTTTGCAGTCAGGACACTGATAGTGTTTAAAGTATTCAGCTGGAGGATGCCAGGACTAATAGAATCCAGCTGTTGGGTTTAATGGCTTTTAAATTCAAAATTGGATTAAAAAAATTGTAGAATTTATCTGCTGTTTATTGACTGTTATTTAGGAAGAAAGCTGAACTGTTTCAATCTCTGACTTCTGCTGATGCAGAATTTTTTGTGATGTTTCTGTTTCAACATTATGACTTTAATATCTTTGGACAATAACAGAAAAGGAAGGTTTTTTGAACAGACAGGCCATGATAGTAAGACTTGCATCCAGAGTCACTTTAGGCTTTAAAATGAGTCTGCATTTGAACCAAGGCTAATGATTTGGCTTTGCATTACTCCTGTGAGATTTCAGACTCAAGTAAGGGTATTGTCCAATTTTCACATCTGAAATATATCAGAAAAGTATGTCTCTTCAGCCTTTTAAGTGAACTGCAACAATAACTTGGATTATGAATTTTGGATTTTAATTTTTCCTGCCATTGTTCAATTTTAAAAGTGTTATGGTCTAGTTTGAGACTTTTTTTCTGAACAAATGGGTATAGACAAAGACACTTTGATTACTTTGCTTTTTTGCATCGTTGTTGGTAATTTATACTAACAAGGAAAAGGAAGAGAGCGAGCTTATGTTATCTTATGTTATTCCTCCTTTATTGTGCTTCTGGCTAATTTCCTAAATTCTCTGCTCGAAGCACTGTATCGTGTTTGCGGCAAGGAGGATGGGATGGGTACAGATAGCTGCATTTTCAAAGCACTGACCATTAATGTCTCTCATCCCTTTGTTAATACACGCAGGTGACAAAAGAACTTAAATGAAGGGATTCTTGCGGGGCATAAGGAGAAGTTTTCCTTCTTAAAAATGGTTCCTTGTGACTCAGTTGTTAATAATGAATTTTCCTTATTCCTCAGCTTCCATTTGAAATGGAAATCTATTACATCCAGCGTGTGATGCTCTACGTTGTGCCCATCTGTCTGCTGCGGAAAGGAGGTAGGTTGGCACTTTGCCCTTTGTATATTGAATTGGTCCCTTCCAGTGGAACAAGATGTGCCTAACGGTTACCACAGATTTTTGCTCTTTTTCTTAGAATATGTATTACTCTTACTTGTTGTTACCTAACAGTTCCTGGTGGTATGTTGGAGTTCCATCCTGGGTAACAGTGTCAGGCACTGAATTAGGGGCATGAAAAGATGGTCTTTCGCCCAAAGGGTTATGTTGTTTTCAAGACTTTTGCCTGCTTGGATGTTTCTCGGGAAGTACTGCACCTTAAACTGAGCTGAAAAGATCTCTTTTTATCATTAGATCCCAGGTAAATATTAATCAGTTAGTTAGATAATTTCTTGGAATTCTGAAGCTGTAATGAATTGTAGTGGCACTCATTAGTAAAACAGGCTAGCTTGCTTGCTACCTTCTCAAACAGTATTACTATCTTGCATCCATTTTACTGTAATATTGCAGTAAGTCTGGGAATCCTAAATCATTGCACTGACTGGGGTTTTTCTAATCGTCACCCCTTAGAAGGTAGTGTAGTATGTATTCATCTGGTGTGATGCTCTGTCCCCCTCTAGCGTCGATGTGCCCTCAGCCGCATTATCTAGCAGAGCTGCATTGTTTCATGTAGGAAATAGAAGCTCGTAATATATAGTCCAGATGTTCAGAAGCTTCAACTGACAACCTAGGGGTGTGATGCCAAGCAGTGGGATGTAATTTAGCAAACGCTCAGAACAAACTTAGCCTGTTTCATTCTCGTGAATCTCTTGTATTTTACAGCAGCAGCCACTTACAATCCTTTGCGCTTACTACGCTATGTTTGTAACCCTCTTTTTGTTCTTGACTATTGAGTGAAGCTAAGTGTAAATGAGCCAAAGAAAAAGTGAAGTACAGTAATTCAGAGATCGTTCTGTTTGTCTCTTATTAGTGAAATATGCCAGCCACATTTCATTTTGATGCAACTTTGATAGCACCGCTTGCCAGAATTTAAAAGATATAGTAAAACAGAAGTTGTATAAACTCCTAATCATTACAGAAGGCAGAGAGGAAACAATAGTGTTTACAGCCATGCAGTGCATTGTAGGCAATGACAAATCAAACTCTTGTAATATTACCATATCACTTCTTTTGATGTCCTTGAAGTTCCCAAATAATGTATCCTTTTGAGATATATATTTGCTTTGCTTTTACATTCGTCATTGGATGTTACCTGTGATCTTCCTTTGAATTTCAAAGTAAATGCTCTCCTGTTTTTTCTGTGCCTTTTATCTGGAGCTGATGGGACTGTATCTGTAGTTTGAAGGGCTTTGTGTTGTGCATTGTCTCCATCCTTTGCAGCCTAATGTGGTGGTCTAAATTTTTGCCCTTTATTAATTCCCAGGTATTTGCTGCCACCTAATGTTGACATGATAGTACTGAAATTTCAGACCCAAACTTTATTGGCTAAATGTATCAATTGGGATTGCCCTAGGCTATGTAACTAACTTTTCAATTTCTTACGCAGTTGGCTCCTAGTCACCTGACTGACTGTAATACCTCATTAGCAAAACACACGTGAACTCTTGCAGTAAGTTATGGCTGATGCCACAGGTGACTAGATCTATGATTGCTGATGGAAAAACTACTCAGCTTAAAAATATTTGTTAATATTTTGTCATTTCAATAGCACCTCTGTTTAAAAGCACTTTGAGTAGATGATACCCTTTATCATATCTTGTGCAGCCTGCTCTATGGACATTGATCAGCTCTATATTTATTGATAGCAGCTCTATTCCTATATTTATGATAGAAAGTTCCATCAGTGAATCTAGAGATAATAATCTGGAGAAGTTACTGAAGTGTAGTAAAAATGGAAAAATGAAAAGGAATGGATAGGATGTGAAGAAGTATGCTACTTCAGTTTTACTGGAAGCCTATCGATATTACTGATTCCCTTAATAGGATCTCTATCACAATATTAATATTTCTCTCAAGTGAGTTGAGCAAAACACCTGAAGCAGAGATGGCTTGAGGCTTACTCTAGATAGAACTGCATGACTGAGTTTGTTGACATGCTAATCAAGTATCATCCTAATCATGCACACAGACTCAATTATGTGTTGAAGTGTTTCCTTTTGGACAGGAAACTGGGTGACAGTGAGGACGATAAATCCTTTTTTTCTCTTTCTTTTTGAATTCCCCATTATTCATTATAGTGGTGAAGACAGGACATGTTGCACTGGCAGAATCACCTTTGGTGTTCCCTCTCATCAGTTTGGGGGTTCCACCATGCTTAGGATCAAACTGCTGTACTAGAGACATGATCAGTGCTCAGGCTTCAGTGTTGCACAGTAAACTGACTGAGAGCTCAGTGCTCAAGGATATATTCCCCCATGGGAATAAAGATTTCTTCCCCTCTTCCTCTGTCTCCCTCCCCTTTGTACTGGCCGAATACAAATTTCCTTTCTTCCCCTTCTAACATGTTTCCTTTCCAAACGTGCATATGCATGTATGCATGCACATACCACTGAGACAAAACAAATGCACATGTACTGTGGTTCAGATCTTTCTCAACTGCACTACAAGGCTCTCAGGTGAAATAGATGGCGTGCAGATGTAACAGGTCAGCACAGAAGATTTTAACTCAATGCAGTTCCTACGTGAAGTAGGCCTGTAGTTGGCTGCTTTCCTGTTGGATGAATCTCACCTTGTATCACCTGTGAAGCTTGTCAAAAATTATACTCTAGAGCTGAGCAGGAAGCAGCATTCCTGAAAAAGCTCTAATCAGACTGCCCAGCTATAGGATAGATATAGAATTTTGGATATGGTCACTGTGTTTTGTTTTTTTTAATCCCCCTCAGGGAATGAGACCCTCTCTTCCCTTTCAAAAAAGTATGGATGCTTTTGTAGCTCCTGGACTGTATTACTGTGTGATCAGATGAGCGCTAGGATTGGCAAAAGGGAGGCACAATGAGTGAATTGCCAGGGTGGGGAGAAAAAGACAGGAGCCAGTGCAGCACTGATTTAGACCATGGAACCACCCCTTCACTGAAAACTCCTCAAACCACTTTCATCTGCAGTCACAACTAAGTTGGTCTTACGAAGCATACAAGTATGCTCAGATAAGTACACTGTATTTTGCTACTGGGATAGAGATTGCTGGAAGAAGGCTTAGGCAGCTGGGGAATTGTAATGTCTCAAACTGCCACCACTGTTTCAGGAGTGCGTTAACCTGGCCTCCAGAGATCAAGGTACTAGAGACCTCCAGTGGTGTTCAGGAAAACTTTATTTTGCCTGCCATACACTTTCAACATAATGGAAAAAAAAATCTGGCTTACATTGCATCAACCTCAGAGGTCTAACCAGTTCTTGACTGTCTTGGTCCTTAAGCTAGTAAATCTATCAGTGGTCAGATTTTTGGATGGATTTGACAAGATCACATGTGCACTTGATTTCACAGCTTCAAATTATATTGAAATTTAATCAAAATGGCATTGTTATTTCCTAAGTGCTGTGAGCAAATGGTATCACTCCACAGGGGTATGGCCTAAGAGTTAATATGTGGCTACTCCTCAGCGGTAGAGTTCAGGTGATAATCTTTCTTACGGTTTGAGATCTCCAGCATAATTTAATGGAACAGAAAAGCATACTGGTGTTGGTTTTGGGTTTTTTTTTCCCCCTTTTTTCCCCCTTTTTTGGGGGGGGCACTTTAAGGAGCAATCTGATGTATGAACAGATGTACCTGAAGGTCCAGGAATATCCTTTATGCTTAATCAGAGGCCTTTGTATCAGTGTCACTGCAGTGTCACACAGTGTCGTCGTATGGTTCAGACATCTTAGACTGCAGGGGGAGCTAGGTCTCCAGCATCTTCTTTGTTAAAATGATGCTGATGCCAATTGATGCTGAACAAAGGATTGCCAGCTAAACACTTTTGATTACTATGGTAATTTGAAAATTACCATTTTAGGTCTCTGAAGCATTGCAACCCAAAATATTACTAATTTATAAATTTGTTGTCCCTTTCCTAGGTCACAGAAGTGAATCTGAACAACATGTTGTGCCCAGCCATTGCAGAGAAGAGAAGCCCTGGTATCGAATCTGGGCATCTGGACATCAGACTGTCATGACTATGACTCATGGGAAACTTGTAATCCTACTGTTCTACAGTGCTGTCCCCATCTTCAAATGTAGCATGGACTTGTTTGGATTCCCCACTAAGAAAACAGACTGAAATTTCTCCTCGGGGAATAGTACATACAGGAAGCAGAGACACCTAAACTCATACTGGAAAAGAAAGAGGAGGGATGAGAGGACTGTGTGTTTATACTTCTTCCCACAGTTTATTGCCTCAAAAACACCTCTGTAATCAAGTGAGTGTTTTTGCTTTTAACTGCTGTTTCTCACTGTTAATTGCCAATGGCAAAATTAGTGGCCTTATTCTGGAAATGGTTCGTGTTTTATACATTTTGTGTAGATTACAGTAGAATCTTGCTAAGCCACCCTTTAAAATTAAGCCCAGGATCTGTCCACATTCCAGCAAAGAGAGTGTCAGTGCTACCTCATTTTATGACTTTTTTTTTTTTCCTACTAAATATCAGTACACTTACATCCCAGGATAGGAAATAAAGCTGAATTATAACTCACCACTGGTAAGAACAGAGCGTATCTTGAAGTGCATCATCCTGGCTAACTCTCAGT